>NW_027551796.1:0-77376 GCF_045843805.1 Urocitellus parryii
CTCGTAGTTTTTTGGAAGCTTCGCAACCCCTTTCAATGAAAGGGATTCTCGTCAGTCTCTGCTTGGGCTACTTCAATAGCACAAATACCATAGCGATAGAACTTGGAACTACATTATTGTGCCAAGTTTCAAAGAGCTAGCACAAACCGTGTTTGATTTAGAGTTCCAACTACATGTATCCATATAGGAGAAAACAGAGTGAAACCTAAACATGAAAACGGTTACTGCAAAGGAACGGTTTAACCTAGAAGAACGAAATTTGGTGAGCCAAGTGGGATTGGGGTACTGATCATTAAATGGAAGTATCATCAAGACTGGGTGAAAAAATGTTTGCTGAGATTTCAGGAAACTCGTAGTTTTTTGGAACCCTGGCAACCCTTTCAATGAAAGGGATTCTCGTCAGTCTCTGCTTGGGGCTACTTCAATAGCACACAAATCATAGCGATAGAACTTGGAACTACATTATTGTGCCAAGTTTCAAAGAGCTAGCACAAACCCTGTTTGATTTAGAGTTCCAACTACATGTATCCATATAGGAGAAAACAGAGTGAAACCTAAACATGAAAACGGTTACTGCAAAGGAACGGTTTAACGTAGAAGAATGAAATTTGGTGAGCCAAGTGGGATTGGTGTACTGATCATTAAATTGAAGTATCATCAAGACTGGGTGAAAAAATGTTTGCTGAGATTTCAGGAAACACGTAGTTTTTTGGAAGCCTGGCAACCCCTTTCAATGAAAGGGATTCTCGTCAGTCTCTGCTTGGGGCTACTTCAATAGCACACAAACCATAGCGATAGAACTTGGAACTACATTATTGTGCCAAGTTTCAAAGAGCTAGCACAAACCGTGTTTGATTTAGATTTCCAACTACATGTATCCATATAGGAGAAAACAGAGTGAAACCTAAACATGAAAACGGTTACTGCAAAGGAACGGTTTAACCTAGAAGAACGAAATTCGGTGAGCCAAGTGGGATTCGGGTATTGATCATTAAATGGAAGTATCATCAAGATTGGGTGAACATATATTTGCTGAGATTTCAGGAAACTCGTAGTTTTTTGGAAGCTTGGCAACCCCTTTCAATGAAAGGGATTCTCGTCAGTCTCTGCTTGGGGCTACTTCAATAGCACACAAACCATAGCGATAGAACTTGGAACTACATTATTGTGCCAAGTTTCAAAGAGCTAGCACAAACAGTGTTTGATTTAGAGTTCCAACTACATGTATCCATATAGGAGAAAACAGAGTGAAACCTAAACATGAAAACGGTTACTGCTAAGGAACGGTTTAACCCAGAAGAACGAAATTCGGTGAGCCAAGTGGGATTGGTGTACTGATCATTAAATGGAAGTATCATGAAGATTGGGTGAAAAAATGTTTGCTGAGATTTCAGGAAACTCGTTGTTTTTTGGAAGCTTGGCAACCCCTTTCAATGAAAGGGATTCTCGTCAGTGTCTGCTTGGGGCTACTTCAATAGCACACAAACCATAGCGATAGAACTTGGAACTACATTATTGTGCCAAGTTTCAAAGAGCTAGCACAAACCGTGTTTGATTTAGATTTCCAACTACATGTATCCATATAGGAGAAAACAGAGTGAAACCTAAACCTGAAAACGGTTACTGCAAAGGAACGGTTTAACCTAGAAGAACGAAATTTAGTGAGCCAAGTGAGATTCGTGTACTGATCACTACCTGCAAGTATCATCAAGATTGGGTGAAAAAATGTTTGCTGAGATTTCAGGAAACTCGTAGTTTTTTGTAAGCTTGGCAACCCCTTTCAATGAAAGGGATTCTCGTCAGTCTCTGCTTGGGGCTACTTCCATAGCACACAAACCATAGCGAAAGAACTTGGAACTACATTATTGTGCCAAGTTTCAAAGAGCTAGCACAAACCGTGTTTGATTTAGAGTTCCAACTACTTGTATCCATATAGGAGAAAACAGAGTGAAACCTAAACATGAAAACGGTTACTGCAAAGGAACGTTTTAACCTAGAAGAACGAAATTTGGTGAACAAGTGGGATTGGTGTACTGATCATTAAATGGAAGTATCATCAAGATTGGGTGAAAAAAATGTTTGCTGAGATTTCAGGAAACTCGTAGTTTTTTGGAAGCTTCGCAACCCCTTTCAATGAAAGGGATTCTCGTCAGTCTCTGCATGGCTACTTCAATAGCACAAAAACCATAGCGATAGAACTTGGAACTACATTATTGTGCCAAGTTTCAAAGAGCTAGCACAAACCGTGTTTGATTTAGAGTTCCAACTACATGTATCCATATAGGAGAAAACACAGTGAAACCTAAACATGAAAACGGTTACTGCAAAGGAACGGTTTAACCTAGAAGAACGAAATTTGGTGAGCCAAGTGGGATTGGGGTACTGATCATTAAATGGAAGTATCATCAAGACTGGGTGAAAAAATGTTTGCTGAGATTTCAGGAAACTCGTAGTTTTTTGGAACCCTGGCAACCCCTTTCAATGAAAGGGATTCTCGTCAGTCTCTGCTTGGGGCTACTTCAATAGCACACAAATCATAGCGATAGAACTTGGAACTACATTATTGTGCCAAGTTTCAAAGAGCTAGCACAAACCCTGTTTGATTTAGAGTTCCAACTACATGTATCCATATAGGAGAAAACAGAGTGAAACCTAAACATGAAAACGGTTACTGCAAAGGACGGTTTAACCTAGAAGAATGAAATTTGGTGAGCCAAGTGGGATTGGTGTACTGATCATTAAGTTGAAGTATCATCAAGACTGGGTGAAAAAATGTTTGCTGAGATTTCAGGAAACTCGTAGTTTTTTGGAAGCCTGGCAACCCCTTTCAATGAAAGTGATTCTCGTCAGTCTCTGCTTGGGGCTACTTCAATAGCACACAAACCATAGCGATAGAACTTGGAACTACATTATTGTGCCAAGTTTCAAAGAGCTAGCACAAACCGTGTTTGATTTAGATTTCCAACTACATGTATCCATATAGGAGAAAACAGAGTGAAACCTAAACATGAAAACGGTTACTGCAAAGGAACGGTTTAACCTAGAAGAACGAAATTTAGTGAGCCAAGTGAGATTCGTGTACTAATCACTACCTGCAAGTATCATCAAGATTGGGTGAAAAAATGTTGCTGAGGTTTCAGGAAACTCGTAGTTTTTTGGAAGCTTGGCAACCCCTTTCAATGAAAGGGATTCTCGTTAGTCTCTGCTTGGGGCTACTTCAATAGCACACAAACCATAGCGATAGAACTTGGAACTACATTATTGTGCCATGTTTCAAAGAGCTAGCACAAACCGTGTTTGATTTAGAGTTCCAACTACATGTATCCATATAGGAGAAAACAGAGTGAAACCTAAACATGAAAACGGTTACTGCAAAGGAACGGTTTAACCTAGAAGAACGAAATTTAGTGAGCCAAGTGAGATTCGTGTACTGATCACTACCTGCAAGTATCATCAAGATTGGGTGAAAAAATGTTTGCTGAGATTTCAGGAAACTCGTAGTTTTTGGAAGCTTGGCAACCCCTTTCAATGAAAGGGATTCTCGTCAGTCTCTGCTTGGTGCTACTTCAATAGCACACAAACCATAGCGATAGAACTTGGAACTACATTATTGTGCCAAGTTTCAAAGAGCTAGCACAAACCGTGTTTGATTTAGAGTTCCAACTACATGTATCCATATAGGAGAAAACAGAGTGAAACCTAAACATGAAAACGGTTACTACAAAGGAACGGTTTAACCTAGAAGAACGAAATTTGGTGAGCCAAGTGGGATTGGGGTACTGATCATTAAATGGATGTATCATCAAGATTGGGTGAAAAAATATTTGCTGAGATTTCAGGAAACTCCTAGTTTTTTGTAAGCTTGGCAACCCCTTTCAATGAAAGGGATTCTCGTCAGTCTCTGCTTGGGGCTACTTCAATAGCACACAAACCATAGCGATAGAACTTGGAACTACATTATTGTGCCAAGTTTCAAAGAGCTAGCACAAACCCTGTTTGATTTAGAGTTCCATCTACATGTATCCATACAGGAGAAAACAGAGTGAAACCTAAACATGAAAACGGTTACTGCAAAGGAACGTTATAACCTAGAAGAACGAAATTTAGTGAGCCACGTGAGATTCGTGTACTGATCACTACCAGCAAGTATCATCAGGATTGGGTGAAAAACTGGTTGCTGAGATTTCAGGAAACTCGTTGTTTTTTGGAAGCTTGGCAACCCCTTTCAATGAAAGAGATTCTCGTCAGTCTCTGCTTGGGGCTACTTCAATAGCACACAAACCATGGCGATAGAACTTGGAACTACATTATTGTGCCAAGTTTTAAAGAGCTAGCACAAACCGTGTTTGATTTAGAGTTCCAACTACATGTATCCATATAGGAGAAAACAGAGTGAAACCTAAACATGAAAACTGTTACTGCAAAGGAACGGTTTAACCTAGAAGAACGAAATTCGGTGAGCCAAGTGGGATTCGGGTATTGATCATTAAATGGAAGTATCATCAAGATTGGGTGAACATATATTTGCTGAGATTTCAGGAAACTCGTAGTTTTTTGGAAGCTTGGCAACCCCTTTCAATGAAAGGGATTCTCGTCAATCTCTGCTTGGGGCTACTTCAATAGCACACAAACCATAGCGATAGAACTTGGAACTACATTATTGTGCCAAGTTTCAAAGAGCTAGCACAAACCGTGTTTGATTTAGATTTCCAACTACATGTATCCATATAGGAGAAAACAGAGTGAAACCTAAACCTGAAAACGGTTACTGCAAAGGAACGGTTTAACCTAGAAGAACGAAATTTAGTGAGCCAAGTGAGATTCGTGTACTGATCACTACCTGCAAGTATCATCAAGATTGGGTGAAAAAATGTTTGCTGAGATTTCAGGAAACTCGCAGTTTTTTGGAAGCTTGGCAACCCCTTTCAATGAAAGGGATTCTCGTCAGTCTCTGCTTGGGGCTACTTCCATAGCACACAAACCATAGCGAAAGAACTTGGAACTACATTATTGTGCCAAGTTTCAAAGAGCTAGCACAAACCGTGTTTGATTTAGAGTTCCAACTACTTGTATCCATATAGGAGAAAACAGAGTGAAACCTAAACATGAAAACGGTTACTGCAAAGGAACGTTTTAACCTAGAAGAACGAAATTTGGTGAGCCAAGTGGATTGGTGTACTGATCATTAAATGGAAGTATCATCAAGATTGGGTGAAAAAAATGTTTGCTGAGATTTCAGGAAACTCGTAGTTTTTTGGAAGCTTCGCAACCCCTTTCAATGAAAGGGATTCTCGTCAGTCTCTGCTTGGGCTACTTCAATAGCACACAAACCATAGCGATAGAACTTGGAACTACATTATTGTGCCAAGTTTCAAAGAGCTAGCACAAACCGTGTTTGATTTAGAGTTCCAACTACATGTATCCATATAGGAGAAAACAGAGTGAAACCTAAACATGAAAACGGTTACTGCAAAGGAACGGTTTAACCTAGAAGAACGAAATTTAGTGAGCCAAGTGAGATTCGTGTACTGATCACTACCTGCAAGTATCATCAAGATTGGGTGAAAAAATGTTTGCTGAGATTTCAGGAAACTCGTAGTTTTTTGGAAGCTTGGCAACCCCTTTCAATGAAAGGGATTCTCGTCAGTCTCTGCTTGGTGCTACTTCAATAGCACACAAACCATAGCGATAGAACTTGGAACTACATTATTGTGCCAAGTTTCAAAGAGCTAGCACAAACCGTGTTTGATTTAGAGTTCCAACTACATGTATCCATATAGGACAAAACAGAGTGAAACCTAAACATGAAAACGGTTACTACAAAGGAACGGTTTAACCTAGAAGAACGAAATTTGGTGAGCCAAGTGGGATTGGGGTACTGATCATTAAATGGATGTATCATCAAGATTGGGTGAAAAAATATTTGCTGAGATTTCAGGAAACTCGTAGTTTTTTGGAAGCTTGGCAACCCCTTTCAATGAAAGGGATTCTCGTCAGTCTCTGCTTGGGGCTACTTCAATAGCACACAAACCATAGCGATAGAACTTGGAACTACATTATTGTGCCAAGTTTCAAAGAGCTAGCACAAACCGTGTTTGATTTAGAGTTCCAACTACATGTATCCATATAGGAGAAAACAGAGTGAAACCTAAACATGAAAACGGTTACTGCAAAGGAACGGTTTAACCTAGAAGAACGAAATTTAGTGAGCCAAGTGAGATTCGTGTACTGATCACTACCTGCAAGTATCATCAAGATTGGGTGAAAAAATGTTTGCTGAGATTTCAGGAAACTCGTAGTTTTTTGGAAGCTTGGCAACCCCTTTCAATGAAAGGGATTCTCCGTCAGTCTCTGCTTGGGGCTACTTCCATAGCACACAAACCATATCGAAAGAACTTGGAACTACATTATTGTGCCAAGTTTCAAAGAGCTAGCACAAACCGTGTTTGATTTAGAGTTCCAACTACTTGTATCCATATAGGAGAAAACAGAGTGAAACCTAAACATGAAAACGGTTACTGCAAAGGAACGGTTTAACCTAGAAGAACGAAATTTGGTGAGCCAAGTGGGATTGGTGTACTGATCATTAAATGGAAGTATCATCAAGATTGGGTGAAAAAAATGTTTGCTGAGATTTCAGGAAACTCGTAGTTTTTTGGAAGCTTGGCAACCCCTTTCAATGAAAGGGATTCTCGTCAGTCTCTGCTTGGGCTACTTCAATAGCACACAAACCATAGCGATAGAACTTGGAACTACATTATTGTGCCCAAGTTTCAAAGAGCTAGCACAAACCTGTTTGATTTAGAGTTCCATCTACATGTATCCATGCAGGAGAAAAACAGAGTGAAACCTAAACATGAAAACGGTTACTGCAAAGGAACGGTATAACCTAGAAGAACGAACTTTGGTGAGCCACGTGAGATTCGTGTACTGATCACTACCAGCAAGTATCATCAGGATTGGGTGAAAAACTGGTTGCTGAGATTTCAGGAAACTCGTAGTTTTTTGGAAGCTTGGCAACCCCTTTCAATGAAAGAGATTCTCGTCAGTCTCTGCTTGGGGCTACTTCAATAGCACACAAACCATGGCGATAGAACTTGGAACTACATTATTGTGCCAAGTTTCAAAGAGCTAGCACAAACCGTGTTTGATTTAGAGTTCCAACTACATGTATCCATATAGGAGAAAACAGAGTGAAACCTAAACATGAAAACGGTTACTGCAAAGGAACGGTTTAACCTAGAAGAACGAAATTCGGTGAGCCAAGTGGGATTCGGGTATTGATCATTAAATGGAAGTATCATCAAGATTGGGTGAACATATATTTGCTGAGATTTCAGGAAACTCGTAGTGTTTTGGAAGCTTGGCAACCCCTTTCAATGAAAGGGATTCTTGTCAGTCTCTGCTTGGGGCTACTTCAATAGCACACAAACCATAGCGATAGAACTTGGAACTACATTATTGTGCCAAGTTTCAAAGAGCTAGCACAAACAGTGTTTGATTTAGAGTTCCAACTACATGTATCCATATAGGAGAAAACAGAGTGAAACCTATACATGAAAACGGTTACTGCTAAGGAACGGTTTAACCTAGAAGAACGAAATTCGGTGAGCCAAGTGGGATTGGTGTACTGATCATTAAATGGAAGTATCATGAAGATTGGGTGAAAAAATGTTTGCTGAGATTTCAGGAAACTCGTTGTTTTTTGGAAGCTTGGCAACCCCTTTCAATGAAAGGGATTCTCGTCAGTCTCTGCTTGGGGCTACTTCAATAGCACACAAACCATAGCGATAGAACTTGGAACTACATTATTGTGCCAAGTTTCAAAGAGCTAGCACAAACCGTGTTTGATTTAGATTTCCAACTACATGTATCCATATAGGAGAAAACAGAGTGAAACCTAAACATGAAAACGGTTACTGCAAAGGAACGGTTTAACCTAGAAGAACGAAATTTAGTGAGCCAAGTGAGATTCGTGTACTGATCACTACCTGCAAGTATCATCAAGATTGGGTGAAAAAATGTTTGCTGAGATTTCAGGAAACTCGTAGTTTTTTGGAAGCTTGGCAACCCCTTTCAATGAAAGGGATTCTCGTCAGTCTCTGCTTGGGGCTACTTCCATAGCAAACAAACCATAGCGAAAGAACTTGGAACTACATTATTGTGCCAAGTTTCAAAGAGCTAGCACAAACCGTGTTTGATTTAGAGTTCCAACTACTTGTATCCATATAGGAATAAAACAGAGTGAAACCTAAACATGAAAACGGTTACTGCAAAGGAACGGTTTAACCTAGAAGAACGAAATTTGGTGAGCCAAGTGGGATTGGTGTACTGATCATTAAATGGAAGTATCATCAAGATTGGGTGAAAAAAATGTTTGCTGAGATTTCAGGAAACTCGTAGTTTTTTGGAAGCTTGGCAACCCCTTTCAATGAAAGGGATTCTCGTCAGTCTCTGCTTGGGGCTACTTCAATAGCACACAAATCATAGCGATAGAACTTGGAACTACATTATTGTGCCAAGTTTCAAAGAGCTTTCACAAACCCTGTTTGATTTAGAGTTCCAACTACATGTATCCATATAGGAGAAAACAGAGTGAAACCTAAACATGAAAACGGTTACTGCAAAGGAACGGTTTAACCTAGAAGAATGAAATTTGGTGAGCCAAGTGGGATTGGTGTACTGATCATTAAATTGAAGTATCATCAAGACTGGGTGAAAAAATGTTTGCTGAGATTTCAGGAAACTCGTAGTTTTTTGGAAGCCTGGCAACCCTTTCAATGAAAGTGATTCTCGTCAGTCTCTGCTTGGGGCTACTTCAATAGCACACAAACCATAGCGATAGAACTTGGAACTACATTATTGTGCCAAGTTTCAAAGAGCTAGCACAAACCGTGTTTGATTTAGATTTCCAACTACATGTATCCATATAGGAGAAACAGAATGAAATCTAAACATGAAAACGGTTACTGCAAAGGAACGGTTTAACCTAGAAGAACGAAATTTAGTGAGCCATGTGAGATTCGTGTACTAATCACTACCTGCAAGTATCATCAAGATTGGGTGAAAAAATGTTTGCTGAGGTTTCAGGAAACTCGTAGTTTTTTGGAAGCTTGGCAACCCCTTTCAATGAAAGGGATTCTCGTTAGTCTCTGCTTGGGGCTACTTCAATAGCACACAAACCATAGCGATAGCACTTGGAACTACATTATTGTGCCAAGTTTCAAAGAGCTAGCACAAACCGTGTTTGATTTAGAGTTCCAACTACATGTATCCATATAGGAGAAAACAGAGTGAAACCTAAACATGAAAACGGTTACTGCAAAGGAACGGTTTAACCTAGAAGAACGAAATTTAGTGAGCCAAGTGAGATTCGTGTACTGATCACTACCTGCAAGTATCATCAAGATTGGGTGAAAAAATGTTTGCTGAGATTTCAGGAAACTCGTAGTTTTTTGGAAGCTTGGCAACCCCTTTCAATGAAAGGGATTCTCGTCAGTCTCTGCTTGGGGCTACTTCAATAGCACACAAACCATAGCGATAGAACTTGGAACTACATTATTGTGCCAAGTTTCAAAGAGCTAGCACAAACCGTGTTTGATTTAGAGTTCCAACTACATGTATCCATATAGGAGAAAACAGAGTGAAACCTAAACATGAAAACGGTTACTACAAAGGAACGGTTTAACCTAGAAGAACGAAATTTGGTGAGCCAAGTGGGATTGGGGTACTGATCATTAAATGGATGTATCATCAAGATTGGGTGAAAAAATATTTGCTGAGATTTCAGGAAACTCGTAGTTTTTTGTAAGCTTGGCAACCCCTTTCAATGAAAGGGATTCTCGTCAGTCTCTGCTTGGGGCTACTTCAATAGCACACAAACCATAGCGATAGAACTTGGAACTACATTATTGTGCCAAGTTTCAAAGAGCTAGCACAAACCGTGTTTGATTTAGAGTTCCAACTACATGTATCCATATAGGAGAAAACAGAGTGAAACCTAAACATGAAAACGGTTACTGCAAAGGAACGGTTTAACCTAGAAGAACGAAATTTAGTGAGCCAAGTGAGATTCGTGTACTGATCACTACCTGCAAGTATCATGAAGATTGGGTGAAAAAATGTTTGCTGAGATTTCAGGAAACTCGTACTTTTTTGGAAGCTTGGCAACCCCTTTCAATGAAAGGGATTCTCGTCAGTCTCTGCTTGGGGCTACTTCAATAGCACACAAACCATAGCGATAGAACTTGGAACTACATTATTGTGCCAAGTTTCAAAGAGCTAGCACAAACCCTGTTTGATTTAGAGTTCCAACTACATGTATCCATATAGGAGAAAACAGAGTGAAACCTAAACATGAAAACGGTTACTGCAAAGGAACGGTTTAACCTAGAAGAAAGAAATTTGGTGAGCCAAGTGGGATTGGTGTACTGATCATTAAATTGAAGTATCATCAAGACTGGGTGAAAAAATGTTTGCTGAGATGTCAGGAAACTCGTAGTTTTTTGGAAGCCTGGCAACCCCTTTCAATGAAAGTGATTCTCGTCAGTCTCTGCTTGGGGCTACTTCAATAGCACACAAACCATAGCGATAGAACTTGGAACTACATTATTGTGCCAAGTTTCAAAGAGCTAGCACAAACCGTGTTTGATTTAGATTTCCAACTATATGTATCCATATAGGAGAAAACAGAATGAAACCTAAACATGAAAACGGTTACTGCAAAGGAACGGTTTAACCTAGAAGAACGAAATTTAGTGAGCCAAGTGAGATTCGTGTACTAATCACTACCTGCAAGTATCATCAAGATTGGGTGAAAAAATGTTTGCTGAGGTTTCAGGAAACTCGTAGTTTTTTGGAAGCTTGGCAACCCCTTTCAATGAAAGGGATTCTCGTTAGTCTCTGCTTGGGGCTACTTCAATAGCACACAAACCATAGCGATAGAACTTGGAACTACATTATTGTGCCAAGTTTCAAAGAGCTAGCACAAACCGTGTTTGATTTAGAGTTCCAACTACATGTATCCATATAGGAGAAAACAGAGTGAAACCTAAACATGAAAACGGTTACTGCAAAGGAACGGTTTAACCTAGAGAACGAAATTTAGTGAGCCAAGTGAGATTCTGTACTGATCACTACCTGCAAGTATCATCAAGATTGGGTGAAAAAATGTTTGCTGAGATTTCAGGAAACTCGTAGTTTTTTGGAAGCTTGGCAACCCCTTTCAATGAAAGTGATTCTCGTCAGTCTCTGCTTGGGGCTACTTCAATAGCACACAAACCATAGCGATAGAACTTGGAACTACATTATTTTGCCAAGTTTCAAAGAGCTAGCACAAACCGTGTTTGATTTAGAGTTCCAACTACATGTATCCATATAGGAGAAAACAGAGTGAAACCTAAACATGAAAACGGTTACTACAAAGGAACGGTTTAACCTAGAAGAACGAAATTTGGTGAGCCAAGTGGGATTGGGGTACTGATCATTAAATGGATGTATCATCAAGATTGGGTGAAAAAATATTTGCTGAGATTTCAGGAAACTCGTAGTTTTTTGTAAGCTTGGCAACCCCTTTCAATGAAAGGGATTCTCGTCAGACTCTGCTTGGGGCTACTTCAATAGCACACAAACCATAGCGATAGAACTTGGAACTACATTATTGTGCCAAGTTTCAAAGAGCTAGCACAAACCGTGTTTGATTTAGAGTTCCAACTACATGTATCCATATAGGAGAAAACAGAGTGAAACCTAAACATGAAAACGGTTACTGCAAAGGAACGGTTTAAACTAGAAGAACGAAATTTAGTGAGCCAAGTGAGATTCGTGTACTGATCACTACCTGCAAGTATCATGAAGATTGGGTGAAAAAATGTTTGCTGAGATTTCAGGAAACTCGTAGTTTTTTGGAAGCTTGGCAACCCCTTTCAATGAAAGGGATTCTCGTCAGTCTCTGCTTGGGGTTACTTCAATAGCACACAAACCATAGCGATAGAACTTGGAACTACATTATTGTGCCAAGTTTCAAAGAGCTAGCACAAACCCTGGTTGATTTAGAGTTCCAACTACATGTATCCATATAGGAGAAAACAGAGTGAAACCTAAACATGAAAACGGTTACTGCAAAGGAACGTTTTAACCTAGAAGAACGAAATTTAGTGAGCCAAGTGAGATTCGTGTACTGATCACTACCTGCAAGTATCATCAAGATTGGGTGAAAAAATGTTTGCTGAGATTTCAGGAAACTCGTAGTTTTTTGTAAGCTTGGCAACCCCTTTCAATGAAAGGGATTCTCGTCAGTCTCTGCTTGGGGCTACTTCAATAGCACACAAACCATAGCGATAGAACTTGGAACTACATTATTGTGCCAAGTTTCAAAGAGCTAGCACAAACCGTGTTTGATTTAGAGTTCCAACTACATGTATCCATATAGGAGAAAACAGAGTGAAACCTAAACATGAAAACGGTTACTGCAAAGGAACGGTTTAACCTAGAAGAACGAAATTTAGTGAGCCAAGTGAGATTCGTGTACTGATCATACCTGCAAGTATCATGAAGATTGGGTGAAAAAATGTTTGCTGAGATTTCAGGAAACTCGTAGTTTTTTGGAAGCTTGGCAACCCCTTTCAATGAAAGGGATTCTCGTCAGTCTCTGCTTGGGGCTACTTCAATAGCACACAAACCATAGCGATAGAACTTGGAACTACATTATTGTGCCAAGTTTCAAAGAGCTAGCACAAACCGCGTTTGAGTTAGATTTCCAACTACATGTATCCATATAGGAGAAAACAGAATGAAACCTAAACATGAAAACGGTTACTGCAAAGAATGGTTTAACCTAGAAGAACGAAATTTAGTGAGCCAAGTGAGATTCGTGTACTAATCACTACCTGCAAGTATCATCAAGATTGGGTGAAAAAATGTTTGCTGAGATTTCATGAAACTCGCAGTTTTTTGGAAGCTTGGCAACCCCTTTCAATGAAAGGGATTCTCGTCAGTCTCTGCTTGGGGCTACTTCAATAGCACACAAACCATAGCGATAGAACTTGGAACTACATTATTGTGCCAAGTTTCAAAGAGCTAGCACAAACCGTGTTTGATTTAGAGTTCCAACTACATGTATCCATATAGGAGAAAACAGAGTGAAACCTAAACATGAAAACGGTTACTGCAAAGGAACGGTTTAGCCTAGGAGAACGAAATTTGGTGAGCCAAGTGGGATTGGTGTACTGATCATTAAATGGATGTATCATCAAGATTGGGTGAAAAAAATGTTTGCTGAGATTTCACGAAACTCGTAGTTTTTTGGAAGCTTGGCAACCCCTTTCAATGAAAGGGATTCTCGTCAGTCTCTGCTTGGGGCTACTTCAATAGCACACAAACCATAGCGATAGAACTTGGAACTACATTATTGTGCAAGTTTCAAAGAGCTAGCACAAACCGTGTTTGATTTAGAGTTCCAACTACATGTATCCATATAGGAGAAAACAGAGTGAAACCTAAACATGAAAACGGTTACTGCAAAGGAACGGTTTAACCTAGAAGAACGAAATTTAGTGAGCCAAGTGAGATTCGTGTGCTGATCACTACCTGCAAGTATCATGAAGATTGGGTTAAAAAATGTTTGCTGAGATTTCAGGAAACTCGTAGTTTTTTGGAAGCTTGGCAACCCCTTTCAATGAAAGGGATTCTCGTCAGTCTCTGCTTGGGGCTACTTCAATAGCACACAAACCATAGAGATAGAACTTGGAACTACATTATTGTGCCAAGTTTCAAAGAGCTAGCACAAACCGTGTTTGATTTAGAGTTCCAACTACATGTATCCATATAGGAGAAAACAGAGTGAAACCTAAACATGAAAACGGTTACTGCAAAGGAACGGTTTAACCTAGAAGAACGAAATTTAGAGAGCCATTGAGATTCGTGTACTGATCACTACCTGCAAGTATCATCAAGATTGGGTGAAAAAATGTTTGCTGAGATTTCAGGAAACTCGTAGTTTTTTGTAAGCTTGGCAACCCCTTTCAATGAAAGGGATTCTCGTCAGTCTCTGCTTGGGGCTACTTCAATAGCACACAAACCATAGCGATAGAACTTGGAACTACATTATTGTGCCAAGTTTCAAAGAGCTAGCACAAACCGTGTTTGATTTAGAGTTCCAACTATATGTATCCATATAGGAGAAAACAGAGTGAAACCTAAACATGAAAACGGTTACTGCAAAGGAACGGTTTAACCTAGAAGAAAGAAATCTGGTGAGCCAAGTGGGATTGGTGTACTGATCATTAAATTGAAGTATCATCAAGACTGGGTGAAAAAATGTTTGCTGAGATTTCAGGAAACTCGTAGTTTTTTGGAAGCCTGGCAACCCCTTTCAATGAAAGTGATTCTCGTCAGTCTCTGCTTGGGGCTACTTCAATAGCACACAAACCATAGCGATAGAACTTGGAACTACATTATTGTGCCAAGTTTCAAAGAGCTAGCACAAACCGTGTTTGAGTTAGATTTCCAAGTACATGTATCCATATAGGAGAAAACAGAATGAAACCTAAACATGAAAACGGTTACTGCAAAGGAACGGTTTAACCTAGAAGAACGAAATTTAGTGAGCCAAGTGAGATTCGTGTACTAATCACTACCTGCAAGTATCATCAAGATTGGGTGAAAAAATGTTTGCTGAGATTTCAGGAAACTCGCAGTTTTTTGGAAGCTTGGCAACCCCTTTCAATGAAAGGGATTCTCGTCAGTCTCTGCTTGGGGCTACTTCAATAGCACACAAACCATAGCGATAGAACTTGGAACTACATTATTGTGCCAAGTTTCAAAGAGCTAGCACAAACCGTGTTTGATTTAGAGTTCCAACTACATGTATCCATATAGGAGAAAACAGAGTGAAACCTAAACATGAAAACGGTTACTGCAAAGAACGGTTTAACCTAGAAGAACGAAATTTGGTGAGCCAAGTGGGATTGGTGTACTGATCATTAAATGGAAGTATCATCAAGATTGGGTGAAAAAAATGTTTGCTGAGATTTCAGGAAACTCGTAGTTTTTTGGAAGCTTGGCAACCCCTTTCAATGAAAGGGATTCTCGTCAGTCTCTGCTTGGGGCTACTTCAATAGCACACAAACCATAGCGATAGAACTTGGAACTACATTATTGTGCCAAGTTTCAAAGAGCTAGCACAAACCGTGTTTGATTTAGAGTTCCAAATACATGTATCCATATAGGAGAAAACAGAGTGAAACCTAAACATGAAAACGGTTACTGCAAAGGAACGGTTTAGCCTAGGAGAACGAAATTTGGTGAGCCAAGTGGGATTGGTGTACTGATCATTAAATGGAAGTATCATCAAGACTGGGTGAAAAAATGTTTGCTGAGATTTCAGGAAACTCGCAGTTTTTTGGAATCCTGGCAACGCCTTTCAATGAAAGGGATTCTCGTCAGTCTCTGTTTGGGGCTACTTCAATAGCACACAAACCATAGCGATAGAACTTGGAACTACATTATTGTGCCTAGTTTCAAAGAGCTAGCACAAACCGTGTTTGATTTAGAGTTCCAAATACATGTATCCATATAGGAGAAAACAGAGTGAAACCTAAACATGAAAACGGTTACTGCAAAGGAACGGTTTAACCTAGAAGAACGAAATTTGGTGAGCCAAGTGGGATTGGTGTACTGATCATTAAATCGAAGTATCATCAAGATTGGGTGAAAAAATGTTTGCTGAGATTTCAGGAAACTCGTAGTTTTTTGGAAGCTTGGCAACCCCTTTCAATGAAAGGGATTCTCGTCAGTCTCTGCTTGGGGCTACTTCAATAGCACACAAACCATAGCGATAGAAACTTGGAACTACATTATTGTGCCAAGTTTCAAAGAGCTAGCACAAACCGTGTTTGAGTTAGATTTCCAACTACATGTATCCATATAGGAGAAAACAGAATGAAACCTAAAAATGAAAACGGTTACTGCAAAGGAACGGTTTAACCTAGAAGAACGAAATTTAGTGAGCCAAGTGAGATTCGTGTACTAATCACTACCTGCAAGTATCATCAAGATTGGGTGAAAAAATGTTTGCTGAGATTTCAGGAAACTCGTAGTTTTTTGGAAGCTTGGCAACCCCTTTCAATGAAAGGGATTCTCGTCAGTCTCTGCTTGGGGCTACTTCAATAGCACACAAACCATAGCGATAGAACTTGGAACTACATTATTGTGCCAAGTTTCAAAGAGCTAGCACAAACCCTGTTTGATTTAGAGTTCCAACTACATGTATCCATATAGGAGAAAACAGAGTGAAACCTAAACATGAAAATGGTTACTGCAAAGGAACGGTTTCACCTAGAAGAACGAAATTTGGTGAGCCAAGTGGGATTGGTGTACTGATCATTAAATGGAAGTATCATCAAGACTGGGTGAAAAATGTTTGCTGAGATTTCAGGAAACTCGTAGTTTTTTGGAAGCCTGACAACACCTTTCAATGAAAGTGATTTTCGTCAGTCTCTGCTTGGGGCTACTTCAATAGCACACAAACCATAGCGATAGAACTTGGAACTACATCATTGTGCCAAGTTTCAAAGAGCTAGCACAAACCGTGTTTGATTTAGATTTCCAACTACATGTATCCATATAGGAGAAAACGGAATGAAACCTAAACATGAAAACGGTTACTGCAAAGGAACGGTTTAACCTAGAAGAACGAAATTTAGTGAGCTAAGTGAGATTCGTGTACTGATCACTACCTGCAAGTATCATCAAGATTGGGTGAAAAAATGTTTGCTGAGATTTCAGGAAACTCGCAGTTTTTTGGAAGCTTGGCAACCCCTTTCAATGAAAGGGATTCTCGTCAGTCTCTGCTTGGGGCTACTTCAATAGCACACAAACCATAGCGATAGAACTTGGAACTACATTATTGTGCCAAGTTTCAAAGAGCTAGCACAAACCGTGTTTGATTTAGAGTTCCAAATACATGTATCCATATAGGAGAAAACAGAGTGAAACCTAAACATGAAAACGGGTTACTGCAAAGGAACGGTTTAACCTAGAAGAAACGAAATTTAGTGAGCCAAGTGAGATTCGTGTACTGATCACTACCTGCAAGTATCATCAAGATTGGGTGAAAAAATGTTTGCTGAGATTTCAGGAAACTCGTAGTTTTTTGTAAGCTTGGCAACCCCTTTCAATGAAAGGGATTCTCGTCAGTCTCTGCTTGGGGCTACTTCAATAGCACACAAACCATAGCGATAGAACTTGGAACTACATTATTGTGCCAAGTTTCAAAGAGCTAGCACAAACCGTGTTTGATTTAGAGTTCCAACTATATGTATCCATATAGGAGAAAACAGAGTGAAACCTAAACATGAAAACGGTTACTGCAAAGGACGGTTTAACCTAGAAGAAAGAAATTTGGTGAGCCAAGTGGGATTGGTGTACTGATCATTAAATGGAAGTATCATCAAGACTGGGTGAAAAAATATTTGCTGAGATTTCAGGAAACTCGTAGTTTTTTGGAAGCCTGGCAACCCCTTTCAATGAAAGTGATTCTCGTCAGTCTCTGCTTGGGGCTACTTCAATAGCACACAAACCATAGCGATAGAACTTGGAACTACATTATTGTGCCAAGTTTCAAAGAGCTAGCACAAACCGTGTTTGAGTTAGAGTTCCAACTACATGTATCCATATAGGAGAAAACAGAATGAAACCTAAACATGAAAACGGTTACTGCAAAGGAACGGTTTAACCTAGAAGAACGAAATTTAGTGAGCCAAGTGAGATTCGTGTACTAATCACTACCTGCAAGTATCATCAAGATTGGGTGAAAAAATGTTTGCTGAGATTTCAGGAAACTCGCAGTTTTTTGGAAGCTTGGCAAACCCCTTTCAATGAAAGTGATTCTCGTCAGTCTCTGCTTGGGGCTACTTCAATAGCACACAAACCATAGCGATAGAACTTGGAACTACATTATTGTGCCAAGTTTCAAAGAGCTAGCACAAAACCGTGTTTGAGTTAGATTTCCAACTACATGTATCCATATAGGAGAAAACAGAATGAAACCTAAACATGAAAAACGGTTACTGCAAAGGAACGGTTTAACCTAGAAGAACGAAATTTAGTGAGCCAAGTGAGATTCATGTACTAATCACTACCTGCAAGTATCATCAAGATTGGGTGAAAAAATGTTTGCTGAGATTTCAGGAAACTCGCAGTTTTTTGGAAGCTTGGCAACCCCTTTCAATGAAAGGGATTCTCGTCAGTCTCTGCTTGGGGCTACTTCAATAGCACACAAACCATAGCGATAGAACTTGGAACTACATTATTGTGCCAAGTTTCAAAGAGCTAGCACAAACCGTGTTTGATTTAGAGTTCCAACTACATGTATCCATATAGGAGAAAACAGAGTGAAACCTAAACATGAAAACGGTTACTGCAAAGGAACGGTTTAACCTAGAAGAACGAAATTTGGTGAGCCAAGTGGGATTGGTGTACTGATCATTAAATGGAAGTATCATCAAGATTGGGTGAAAAAATGTTTGCTGAGATTTCAGGAAACTCGTAGTTTTTTGGAAGCTTGGCAACCCCTTTCAATGAAAGGGATTCTCGTCAGTCTCTGCTTGGGGCTACTTCAATAGCACACAAACCATAGCGATAGAACTTGGAACTACATTATTGTGCCAAGTTTCAAAGAGCTAGCACAAAACGTGTTTGATTTAGAGTTCCAAATACATGTATCCATATAGGAGAAAACAGAGTGAAACCTAAACATGAAAACGGTTACTGCAAAGGAACGGTTTAGCCTAGGAGAACGAAATTTGGTGAGCCAAGTGGGATTGGTGTACTGATCATTAAATGGAAGTATCATCAAGACTGGGTGAAAAAATGTTTGCTGAGATTTCAGGAAACTCGCAGTTTTTTGGAATCCTGGCAACGCCTTTCAATGAAAGGGATTCTCGTCAGTCTCTGTTTGGGGCTACTTCAATAGCACACAAACCATAGCGATAGAACTTGGAACTACATTATTGTGCCAAGTTTCAAAGAGCTAGCACAAACCGTGTTTGATTTAGAGTTCCAAATACATGTATCCATATAGGAGAAAACAGAGTGAAACCTAAACATGAAAACGGTTACTGCAAAGGAACGGTTTAACCTAGAAGAACGAAATTTGGTGAGCCAAGTGGGATTGGTGTACTGATCATTAAATGGAAGTATCATCAAGATTGGGTGAAAAAATGTTTGCTGAGATTTCAGGAAACTCGTAGTTTTTTGGAAGCTTGGCAACCCCTTTCAATTAAAGGGATTCTCGTCAGTCTCTGGTTGGGGCTACTTCAATAGCACACAAACCATAGTGATAGAACTTGGAACTACATTATTGTGCCAAGTTTCAAAGTGCTAGCAGAAACCGTGTTTGATTTACAGTTCGAACTACATGTATCCATATAGGAGAAAACGGAGTGAAACCTAAACATGAAAACGGTTACTGCAAAGGAATGGTTTAACCTAGAAGAACGAAATTAGGTGAGCCAAGTGAGATTCGTGTACTGATCACTACCTGCAAGTATTATGAAGATTGGGTGAAAAAATGTTTGCTGAGATTTCAGGAAACTCGTAGTTTTTTGGAAGCTTGGCAACCCCTTTCAATGAAAGGGATTCTCGTCAGTCTCTGCTTGGGGCTACTTCAATAGCACACAAACCATAGCGATAGAACTTGGAACTACATTATTGTGCCAAGTTTCAAAGAGCTAGCACAACCGTGTTTGAGTTAGATTTCCAACTACATGTATCCATATAGGAGAAAACAGAATGAAACCTAAAAATGAAAACGGTTACTGCAAAGGAACGGTTTAACCTAGAAGAACGAAATTTAGTGAGCCAAGTGAGATTCTGTACTAATCACTACCTGCAAGTATCATCAAGATTGGGTGAAAAAATGTTTGCTGAGATTTCAGGAAACTCGTAGTTTTTTGGAAGCTTGGCAACCCCTTTCAATGAAAGGGATTCTCGTCAGTCTCTGCTTGGGGCTACTTCAATAGCACACAAACCATAGCGATAGAACTTGGAACTACATTATTGTGCCAAGTTTCAAAGAGCTAGCACAAACCGTGTTTGATTTAGAGTTCCAACTACATGTATCCATATAGGAGAAAACAGAGTGAAACCTAAACATGAAAATGGTTACTGCAAAGGAACGGTTTCACCTAGAAGAACGAAATTTGGTGAGCCAAGTGGGATTGGTGTACTGATCATTAAATGGAAGTATCATCAAGACTGGGTGAAAAAATATTTGCTGAGATTTCAGGAAACTCGTAGTTTTTTGGAAGCCTGGCAACACCTTTCAATGAAAGTGATTTTCGTCAATCTCTGCTTGGGGCTACTTCAATAGCACACAAACCATAGCGATAGAACTTGGAACTACATCATTGTGCCAAGTTTCAAAGAGCTAGCACAAACCGTGTTTGATTTAGATTTCCAACTACATGTATCCATATAGGAGAAAACGGAATGAAACCTAAACATGAAAACGGTTACTACAAAGGAACGGTTTAACCTAGAAGAACGAAATTTAGTGAGCTAAGTGAGATTCGTGTACTGATCACTACCTGCAAGTATCATCAAGATTGGGTGAAAAAATGTTTGCTGAGATTTCAGGAAACTCGCAGTTTTTTGGAAGCTTGGCAACCCCTTTCAATGAAAGGGATTCTCGTCAGTCTCTGCTTGGGGCTACTTCAATAGCACACAAACCATAGCGAAAGAACTTGGAACTACATTATTGTGCCAAGTTTCAAAGAGCTAGCACAAACCCTGTTTTGATTTAGAGTTCCAACTACATGTATCCATATAGGAGAAAACAGAGTGAAACCTAAACATGAAAACGGTTACTACAAAGGAACGGTTTAACCTAGAAGAACGAAATTTGGTGAGCCAAGTGGGATTGGTGTACTGATCATTAAATGGATGTATCATCAAGATTGGGTGAAAAAAATGTTTGCTGAGATTTCACGAAACTCGTAGTTTTTTGTAAGCTTGGCAACCCCTTTCAATGAAAGGGATTCTCGTCAGTCTCTGCTTGGGGCTACTTCAATAGCACACAAACCATAGCGATAGAACTTGGAACTACATTATTGTGCCAAGTTTCAAAGAGCTAGCACAAACCGTGTTTGATTTAGAGTTCCAACTACATGTATCCATATAGGAGAAAACAGAGTGAAACCTAAACATGAAAACGGTTACTACAAAGGAACGGTTTAACCTAGAAGAACGAAATTTGGTGAGCCAAGTGGGATTGGTGTACTGATCATTAAATTGAAGTATCATCAAGACTGGGTGAAAAAATGTTTGCTGAGATTTCAGGAAACTCGTAGTTTTTTGGAAGCCTGGCAACCCGTTTCAATGAAAGTGATTCTCGTCAGTCTCTGCTTGGGGCTACTTCAATAGCACACAAACCATAGCGATAGAACTTGGAACTACATTATTGTGCCAAGTTTCAAAGAGCTAGCACAAACCGTGTTTGAGTTAGATTTCCAACTACATGTATCCATATAGGAGAAACGGAATGAAACCTAAACATGAAAACGGTTACTGCAAAGGAAACGGTTTAACCTAGAAGAACGAAATTTAGTGAGCCAAGTGAGATTCGTGTACTAATCACTACCTGCAAGTATCATCAAGATTGGGTGAAAAAATGTTTGCTGAGATTTCAGGAAACTCGCAGTTTTTTGGAAGCTTGGCAACCCCTTTCAATGAAAGGGATTCTCGTCAGTCTCTGCCTTGGGGCTACTTCAATAGCACACAAACCATAGCGGATAGAACTTGGAACTACATTATTGTGCCAAGTTTCAAAGAGCTAGCACAAACCGTGTTTGATTTAGAGTTCCAACTACATGTATCCATATAGGAGAAAACAGAGTGAAACCTAAACATGAAAACGGTTACTGCAAAGGAACGGTTTAGCCTAGGAGAACGAAATTTGGTGAGCCAAGTGGGATTGGTGTACTGATCATTAAATGGAAGTATCATCAAGACTGGGTGAAAAAATGTTTGCTGAGATTTCAGGAAACTCGCAGTTTTTTGGAATCCTGGCAACGCCTTTCAATGAAAGGGATTCTCGTCAGTCTCTGTTTGGGGCTACTTCAATAGCACACAAACCATAGCGATAGAACTTGGAACTACATTATTGTGCCAAGTTTCAAAGAGCTAGCACAAACCGTGTTTGATTTAGAGTTCCAAATACATGTATCCATATAGGAGAAAACAGAGTGAAACCTAAACATGAAAACGGTTACTACAAAGGAACGGTTTAACCTAGAAGAACGAAATTTGGTGAGCCAAGTGGGATTGGGGTACTGATCATTAAATGGATGTATCATCAAGATTGGGTGAAAAAATATTTGCTGAGATTTCAGGAAACTCGTAGTTTTTTGTAAGCTTGGCAACCCCTTTCAATGAAAGGGATTCTCGTCAGTCTCTGCTTGGGGCTACTTCAATAGCACACAAACCATAGCGATAGAACTTGGAACTACATTATTGTGCCAAGTTTCAAAGAGCTAGCACAAACCGTGTTTGATTTAGAGTTCCAACTACATGTATCCATATAGGAGAAAACAGAGTGAAACCTAAACATGAAAACGGTTACTGCAAAGGAACGGTTTAACCTAGAAGAACGAAATTTAGTGAGCCAAGTGAGATTCGTGTACTGATCACTACCTGCAAGTATCATGAAGATTGGGTGAAAAAATGTTTGCTGAGATTTCAGGAAACTCGTAGTTTTTTGGAAGCTTGGCAACCCCTTTCAATGAAAGGGATTCTCGTCAGTCTCTGCTTGGGGGCTACTTCAATAGCACACAAACCATAGCGATAGAACTTGGAACTACATTATTGTGCCAAGTTTCAAAGAGCTAGCACAAACCCTGTTTGATTTAGAGTTCCAACTACATGTATCCATATAGGAGAAAACAGAGTGAAACCTAAACATGAAAAAGGTTACTGCAAAGGAACGGTTTAACCTAGAAGAACGAACTTTGGTGAGCCAAGTGATATTCGTATACTGATCACTACCTGCAAGTATCATCAAGATTGGGTGAAAAAATGTTTGCTGAGATTTCAGGAAACTCGTAGTTTTTTGCAAGCTTGGCAACCCCTTTCAATGAAAGAGATTCTCGTCAGTCTCTGCTTGGGGCTACTTCAATAGCACACAAACCATAGCGATAGAAATTGGAACTACATTATTGTGCCATGTTTCAAAGAGCTAGAACAAACCGTGTTTGATTTAGAGTTCCAACTACATGTATCCATATAGGAGAAAACAGAGTGAAACCTAAACATGAAAACGGTTACTGCAAAGGAACGGTTTAACCTAGAAGAACGAAATTTAGTGAGCCAAGTGAGATTCGTGTACTGATCACTACCTGCAAGTATCATGAAGATTGGGTGAAAAAATGTTTGCTGAGATTTCAGGAAACTCGTAGTTTTTTGGAAGCTTGGCAACCCCTTTCAATGAAAGGGATTCTCGTCAGTCTCTGCTTGGGGCTACTTCAATAGCACACAAACCATAGCGATAGAACTTGGAACTAAATTATTGTGCCAAGTTTCAAAGAGCTAGCACAAACCCTGTTTGATTTAGAGTTCCAACTACATGTATCCATATAGGAGAAAACAGAGTGAAACCTAAACATGAAAACGGTTACTGCAAAGGAACGGTTTAACCTAGAAGAACGAAATTTGGTGAGCCAAGTGGGATTGGTGTACTGATCATTAAATTGAAGTATCATCAAGACTGGGTGAAAAAATGTTTGCTGAGATTTCAGGAAACTCGTAGATTTTTGGAAGCCTGGCAACCCGTTTCAATGAAAGTGATTCTCGTCAGTCTCTGCTTGGGGCTACTTCAATAGCACACAAACCATAGCGATAGAACTTGGAACTACATTATTGTGCCAAGTTTCAAAGAGCTAGCACAAACCGTGTTTGAGTTAGATTTCCAACTACATGTATCCATATAGGAGAAAACAGAATGAAACCTAAACATGAAAACGGTTACTGCAAAGGAACGTTTAACCTAGAAGAACGAAATTTAGTGAGCCAAGTGAGATTCGTGTACTAATCACTACCTGCAAGTATCATCAAGATTGGGTGGAAAAAAATGTTTGCTGAGATTTCAGGAAACTCGCAGTTTTTTGGAAGCTTGGCAACCCCTTTCAATGAAAGGGATTCTCGTCAGTCTCTGCTTGGGGCTACTTCAATAGCACACAAACCATAGCGATAGAACTTGGAACTACATTATTGTGCCAAGTTTCAAAGAGCTAGCACAACCGTGTTTGATTTAGAGTTCCAACTACATGTATCCATATAGGAGAAAACAGAGTGAAACCTAAACATGAAAACGGTTACTGCAAAGGAACGTTTAGCCTAGGAGAACGAAATTTGGTGAGCCAAGTGGGATTGGTGTACTGATCATTAAATGGAAGTATCATCAAGACTGGGTGAAAAAATGTTTGCTGAGATTTCAGGAAACTCGCAGTTTTTTGGAATCCTGGCAACGCCTTTCAATGAAAGGGATTCTCGTCAGTCTCTGTTTGGGGCTACTTCAATAGCACACAAACCATAGCGATAGAACTTGGAACTACATTATTGTGCCAAGTTTCAAAGAGCTAGCACAAACCGTGTTTGATTTAGAGTTCCAAATACATGTATCCATATAGGAGAAAACAGAGTGAAACCTAAACATGAAAACGGTTACTGCAAAGGAACGGTTTAACCTAGAAGAACGAAATTTGGTGAGCCAAGTGGATTGGTGTACTGATCATTAAATGGAAGTATCATCAAGATTGGGTGAAAAAATGTTTGCTGAGATTTCAGGAAACTCGTAGTTTTCTGGAAGCTTGTCAACCCCTTTCAATTAAAGGGATTCTCGTCAGTCTCTGCTTGGGGCTACTTCAATAGCACACAAACCATAGAGATAGAACTTGGAACTACATTATTGTGCCAAGTTTCAAAGAGCTAGCACAAACCGTGTTTGATTTACAGTTCGAACTACATGTATCCATATAGGAGAAAACGGAGTGAAACCTAAACATGAAAACGGTTACTGCAAAGGAATGGTTTAACCTAGAAGAACGAAATTAGGTGAGCCAAGTGAGATTCGTGTACTGATCACTACCTGCAAGTATTATGAAGATTGGGTGAAAAAATGTTTGCTGAAATTTCAGGAAACTCGTAGTTTTTTGGAAGCTTGGCAACCCCTTTCAATGAAAGGGATTCTCGTCAGTCTCTGCTTGGGGCTACTTCAATAGCACACAAACCATAGCGATAGAACTTGGAACTACATTATTGTGCCAAGTTTCAAAGAGCTAGCACAAACCGTGTTTGAGTTAGATTTCCAACTACATGTATCCATATAGGAGAAAACAGAATGAAACCTAAACATGAAAACGGTTACTGCAAAGGAACGGTTTAACCTAGAAGAACGAAATTTAGTGAGCCAAGTGAGATTCGTGTACTAATCACTACCTGCAAGTATCATCAAGATTGGGTGAAAAAATGTTTGCTGAGATTTCAGGAAACTCGTAGTTTTTTGGAAGCTTGGCAACCCCTTTCAATGAAAGGGATTCTCGTCAGTCTCTGCTTGGGGCTACTTCAATAGCACACAAACCATAGCGATAGAACTTGGAACTACATTATTGTGCCAAGTTTCAAAGAGCTAGCACAAACCCTGTTTGATTTAGAGTTCCAACAACATGTATCCATATAGGAGAAAACAGAGTGAAACCTAAACATGAAAATGGTTACTGAAAAGGAACGGTTTCACCTAGAAGAACGAAATTTGGTGAGCCAAGTGGGATTGGTGTACTGATCATTAAATGGAAGTATCATCAAGACTGGGTGAAAAAATGTTTGCTGAGATTTCAGGAAACTCGTAGTTTTTTGGAAGCCTGACAACACCTTTCAATGAAAGTGATTTTCGTCAGTCTCTGCTTGGGGCTACTTCAATAGCACACAAACCATAGCGATAGAACTTGGAACTACATCATTGTGCCAAGTTTCAAAGAGCTAGCACAAACCGTGTTTGATTTAGATTTCCAACTACATGTATCCATATAGGAGAAAACGGAATGAAACCTAAACATGAAAACGGTTACTGCAAAGGAACGGTTTAACCTAGAAGAACGAAATTTAGTGAGCTAAGTGAGATTCGTGTACTGATCACTACCTGCAAGTATCATCAAGATTGGGTGAAAAAATGTTTGCTGAGATTTCAGGAAACTCGCAGTTTTTTGGAAGCTTGGCAACCCCTTTCAATGAAAGGGATTCTCGTCAGTCTCTGCTTGGGGCTACTTCAATAGCACACAAACCATAGCGAAAGAACTTGGAACTACATTATTGTGCCAAGTTTCAATGAGCTAGCACAAACCCTGTTTGATTTAGAGTTCCAACTACATGTATCCATATAGGAGAAAACAGAGTGAAACCTAAACATGAAAACGGTTACTGCAAAGGAAAGGTTTAACCTAGAAGAACGAAATTTGGTGAGCCAAGTGGGATTGGTGTACTGATCATTAAATGGATGTATCATCAAGATTGGGTGAAAAAAATGTTTGCTGAGATTTCACGAAACTCGTAGTTTTTTGTAAGCTTGGCAACCCCTTTCAATGAAAGGGATTCTCGTCAGTCTCTGCTTGGGGCTACTTCAATAGCACACAAACCATAGCGATAGAACTTGGAACTACATTATTGTGCCAAGTTTCAAAGAGCTAGCACAAACCGTGTTTGATTTAGAGTTCCAACTACATGTATCCATATAGGAGAAAACAGAGTGAAACCTAAACATGAAAACGGTTACTACAAAGGAACGGTTTAACCTAGAAGAACGAAATTTGGTGAGCCAAGTGGGATTGGGGTACTGATCATTAAATGGATGTATCATCAAGATTGGGTGAAAAAATATTTGCTGAGATTTCAGGAAACTCGTAGTTTTTTGTAAGCTTGGCAACCCCTTTCAATGAAAGGGATTCTCGTCAGTCTCTGCTTGGGGCTCCTTCAATAGCACACAAACCATAGCGATAGAACTTGGAACTACATTATTGTCCAAAGTTTCAAAGAGCTAGCACAAACCGTGTTTCATTTAGAGTTCCAACTACATGTATCTATATAGGAGAAAACAGAGTGAAACCTAAACATGAAAACGGTTACTGCAAAGGAACGGTTTAACCTAGAAGAACGAAATTTAGTGAGCCAAGTGAGATTCGTGTACTGATCACTACCTGCAACGATCATCAAGATTGGGTGAAAAAATGTTTGCTGAGATTTCAGGAATCTAGCGGTTTTTTGCAAGCTTGGCAACCCCTTTCAATGAAAGAGATTCTCGTCAGTCTCTGCTTGGGGCTACTTCAATAGCACACAAACCATAGCGATAGAACTTGGAACTACATTATTGTGCCAAGTTTCAAAGAGCTAGCACAAACCGTGTTTGATTTAGAGTTCCAACTACATGTATCCATATAGGAGAAAAAAGAGTGAAAACTAAACATGAAAACGGTTACTGCAAAGGAACGGTTTAACCTAGAAGAACGAACTTTGGTGAGCCAAGTGAGATTCGTGTACTGATCACTACCTGCAACGATCATCAAGATTGGGTGAAAAAATGTTTGCTGAGATTTCAGGAATCTAGCGGTTTTTTGCAAGCTTGGCAACCCCTTTCAATGAAAGAGATTCTCGTCAGTCTCTGCTTGGGGCTACTTCAATAGCACACAAACCATAGCGATAGAACTTGGACCTACATTATTGTGCCCAGTTTCAAAGAGCTAGCACAATCCGTGTTTGATTTAGAGTTCCAACTACATGTATCCATATAGGAGAAAACAGAGTGAAACCTAAACATGAAAACGGTTACTGCAAAGGAACGGTATAACCTAGAAGAACGAACTTTGGTGAGCCACGTGAGATTCGTGTACTGATCACTACCAGCAAGTATCATCAAGTTTGGGTGAAAAACTGGTTGCTGAGATTTCAGGAAACTCGTAGTTTTTGGGAAGCTTGGCAACCCCTTTCAATGAAAGAGATTCTCGTCAGTCTCTGCTTGGGGCTACGTCAATAGCACACAAACCATAGCGATAGAACTTGGAACTACATTATTGTGCCAAGTTTCAAAGAGCTAGCACAAACCGTGTTTGATTTAGAGTTCCAAACACATGTATCCATATAGGAGAAAACAGAGTGAAACCTAAACATGAAAACGGTTACTGCAAAGGAACGGTTTAACCTAGAAGAACGAAATTTGGTGAGCCAAGTGGGATTGGTGTACTGATCATTAAATGGATGTATCATCAAGATTGGGTGAAAAAAATGTTTGCTGAGATTTCACGAAACTCGTAGTTTTTTGTAAGCTTGGCAACCCCTTTCAATGAAAGGGATTCTCGTCAGTCTCTGCTTGGGGCTACTTCAATAGCACACAAACCATAGCGATAGAACTTGGAACTACATTATTGTGCCAAGTTTCAAAGAGCTAGCACAAACCGTGTTTGATTTAGAGTTCCAACTACATGTATCCATATAGGAGAAAACAGAGTGAAACCTAAACATGAAAACCGTTACTACAAAGGAACGGTTTAACCTAGAAGAACGAAATTTGGTGAGCCAAGTGGGATTGGGGTACTGATCATTAAATGGATGTATCATCAAGATTGGGTGAAAAAATATTTGCTGAGATTTCAGGAAACTCGTAGTTTTTTGTAAGCTTGGCAACCCCTTTCAATGAAAGGGATTCTCGTCAGTCTCTGCTTGGGGCTACTTCAATAGCACAGAAACCATAGCGATAGAACTTGGAACTACATTATTGTGCCAAGTTTCAAAGAGCTAGCACAAACCGTGTTTGATTTAGAGTTCCAACTACATGTATCCATATAGGAGAAAACAGAGTGAAACCTAAACATGAAAACGGTTACTGCAAAGGAACGGTTTAACCTAGAAGAACGAAATTTAGTGAGCCAAGTGAGATTCGTGTACTGATCACTACCTGCAAGTATCATGAAGATTGGGTGAAAAAATGTTTGCTGAGATTTCAGGAAACTCGTAGTTTTTTGGAAGCTTGGCAACCCCTTTCAATGAAAGGGATTCTCGTCAGTCTCTGCTTGGGGCTACTTCAATAGCACACAAACCATAGCGATAGAACTTGGAACTACATTATTGTGCCAAGTTTCAAAGAGCTAGCACAAACCCTGTTTGATTTAGAGTTCCAACTACATGTATCCATATAGGAGAAAACAGAGTGAAACCTAAACATGAAAACGGTTACTGCAAAGGAACGGTTTAACCTAGAAGAACGAACTTTGGTGAGCCAAGTGATATTCGTATACTGATCACTACCTGCAAGTATCATCAAGATTGGGTGAAAAATTGTTTGCTGAGATTTCAGGAAACTCGTAGTTTTTTGCAAGCTTGGCAACCCCTTTCAATGAAAGAGATTCTCGTCAGTCTCTGCTTGGGGCTACTTCAATAGCACACAAACCATAGCGATAGAAATTGGAACTACATTATTGTGCCATGTTTCAAAGAGCTAGAACAAACCGTGTTTGATTTAGAGTTCCAACTACATGTATCCACATAGGAGAAAACAGAGTGAAACCTAAACATGAAAACGGTTACTGCTAAGGAACTGTTTAACCAAGAAGAACGAAATTCGGTGAGCCAAGTGGGATTGGTGTACTGATCATTAAATGGAAGTATCATCAAGATTGGGTGAAAAAATGTTTGCTGAGATTTCAGGAAACTCGTAGTTTTTTGGAAGCTTGGCAACCTCTTTCAATGAAAGGGATTCTCGTCAGTCTCTGCTTGGGGCTACTTTAATAGCACACAAACCATAGCGATAGAACTTGGAACTACATTATTGTGCCAAGTTTCAAAGAGCTAGCACAAACCGTGTTTGATTTAGAGTTCCAAATACATGTATCCATATAGCAGAAAACAGAGTGAAAACTAAACATGAAAACGGTTACTGCAAAGGAACGGTTTAACCTAGAAGAACGAACTTTGGTGAGCCAAGTGAGATTCGTGTACTGATCACTACCTGCAAGTATCATCAAGATTGGGTGAAAAAATGTTTGCTGAGATTTCAGGAAACTCGCAGTTTTTTGCAAGCTTGGCAACCCCTTTCAATGAAAGAGATTCTCGTCAGTCTCTGCTTGGGGCTACTTCAATAGCACACAAACCATAGCGATAGAACTTGGAACTACATTATTGTGCCAAGTTTCAAAGAGCTAGCACAAACCGTGTTTGATTTAGAGTTCCAACTACATGTATCCATATAGGAGAAAACAGAGTGAAACCTAAACATGAAAACGGTTACTGCAAAGGAACGGTTTAACCTAGAAGAACGAAATTTAGTGAGCCAAGTGAGATTCGTGTACTGATCACTACCTGCAAGTATCATCAAGATTGGGTGAAAAAATGTTTGCTGAGATTTCAGGAAACTCGTAGTTTTTTGGAAGCTTGGCAACCCCTTTCAATGAAAGGGATTCTCGTCAGTCTCTGCTTGGGGCTACTTCAATAGCACACAAACCATAGCGATAGAACTTGGAACTACATTATTGTGCCAAGTTTCAAAGAGCTAGCACAAACCGTGTTTGATTTAGAGTTCCAACTACATGTATCCACATAGGAGAAAACAGAGTGAAACCTAAACATGAAAAAGGTTACTGCAAAGGAACGGATTAACCTAGAAGAACGAAATTTGGTGAGCCAAGTGGGATTGGTGTACTGATCATTAAATGGAAGTATCATCAAGATTGGGTGAAAAAATTATTTGCTGAGATTTCAGGAAACTCGTAGTTTTTTGGAAGCTTGGCAACCCCTTTCAATGAAAGGGATTCTCGTCAGTCTCTGCTTGGTCTACTTCAATAGCACACAAACCATAGCGATAGAACTTGGAACTACATTATTGTGCCAAGTTTCAATGAGCTAGCACAAACCGTGTTTGATTTAGAGTTCCAACTACATGTATCCATATAGGAGAAAACAGAGTGAAACCTAAACATGAAAACGGTTACTGCTAAGGAACGGTTTAACGAAGAAGAACGAAATTCGGTGAGCCAAGTGGGATTGGTGTACTGATCATTAAATGGAAGTATCATGAAGATTGGGTGAAAAAATGTTTGCTGAGATTTGAGGAAACTCGTAGTTTTTTGGAAGCTTGGCAACCCCTTTCAATGAAAGGGATTCTCGTCAGTCTCTGCTTGGGGCTACTTCAATAGCACACAAACCATAGCGATAGACCTTGGAACTACATTATTGTGCCAAGTTTCAAAGAGCTAGCACAAACCGTGTTTGATTTAGATTTCCAACTACATGTATCCATATAGGAGAAAACAGAGTGAACCTAAACATGAAAACGGTTACTGCAAAGGAACGGTTTAACCTAGAAGAACGAAATTTATTGAGCCAAGTGAGATTCGTGTACTGATCACTACCTGCAAGTATCATCAAGAGTGGGTGAAAAAATGTTTGCTGAGATTTCAGGAAACTCGTTGTTTTTTGGAAGCTTGGCAACCCCTTTCAATGAAAGGGATTCTCGTCAGTCTCTGCTTGGGGCTACTTCAATAGCACACAAACCATAGCGATAGAAATTGGAACTACATTATTGTGCCAAGTTTCAAAGAGCTAGCACAAACCGTGTTTGATTTAGAGTTCCAACTACATGTATCCATATAGGAGAAAACAGAGTGAAACCTAAACATGAAAACGGTTACTGCAAAGGAACGGTTGAACCTAGAAGAACGAAATTTGGTGAGCCAAGTGGGATTGGTGTACTGATCATTAAATGGAAGTATCATCAAGATGGGGTGAAAAAATGTTTGCTGAGATTTCAGGAAACTCGTAGTTTTTTGGAAGCTTGGCAACCCCTTTCAATTAAAGGGATTCTCGTCAGTCTCTGCTTGGGGCTACTTCAATAGCACACAAACCATAGCGACAGAACTTGGAACTACATTATTGTGCCAAGTTTCAAAGAGCTAGCACAAACCGTGTTTGATTTAGAGTTCCAACTACATGTATCCATATAGGAGAAAACAGAGTGAAACCTAAACATGAAAACGGTTACTGCAAAGGAACGGTTTATTCTAGAAGAACGAAATTTTGTGAGCCAAGTGGCATTGGTGTACTGATCATTAAATGGAAGTATCATCAAGATTGGGTGAAAAAATGTTTGCTGAGATTTCAGAAAACTCGTAGTTTTTTGGAAGCTTGGCAACCCCTTTCAAGGAAAGGGATTCTCATCAGTCTCTGCTTGGGGCTACTTCAATAGCACACAAACCATAGCGATAGAACTTGGAACTACATTATTGTGCCAAGTTTCAAAGAGCTAGCACAAACCGTGTTTGATTTAGAGTTCCAACTACATGTATCCATATAGGAGAAAACAGAGTGAAACCTAAACATGAAAACGGTTACTGCAAAGGAACGGTTTAACCTAGAAGAACGAAATTTGGTGAGCCAAGTGAGATTCGTGTACTGATCACTACCTGCAAGTATCATCAAGATTGGGTGAAAAAATGTTTGCTGAGATTTCAGGAAACTCGTAGTTTTTTGGGAAGCTTGGCAACCCCTTTCAATGAAAGGGATTCTCGTCAGTCTCTGCTTGGGGCTACTTCAATAGCACACAAACCATAGCGATAGAACTTGGAACTACATTATTGTGCCAAGTTTCAAAGAGCTAGCACAAACCGTGTTTGATTTAGAGTTCCAACTACATGTATCCATATAGGAGAAAATAGAGTGAAACCTAAACATGAAAACGGTTCCTGCAAAGGAACGGTTTAACCTAGAAGAACGAAATTTGGTGAGCCAAGTGAGATTCGTGTACTGATCACTACCTGCAAGTATCATCAAGGTGGGGTGAAAAAATATTTGCTGAGATTTCAGGAAACTCGTTGTTTTTTGGAAGCTTGGCAAACCCCTTTCAATGAAAGGGACTCTCGTCAGTCTCTGCTTGGGGCTACTTCAATAGCACACAAACCATAGCGATAGAACTTGGAACTACATTATTGTGCCAAGTTTCAAAGAGCTAGCACAAACCGTGTTTGATTTAGAGTTCCAACTACATGTAATCCATATAGGAGAAAACAGAGTGAAACCTAAACATGAAAACGGTTACTGCAAAGGAACGGTTGAACCTAGCAGAACGAAATTTGGTGAGCCAAGTGAGATTCGTGTACTGATCACTACCTGCAAGTATCATCAAGATTGGGTGAAAAAATGTTTGCTGAGATTTCAGGAAACTCCTAGTTTTTTGGAAGCTTGGCAACCCCTTTTCAATTAAAGGGATTCTCGTCAGTCTCTGCTTGGGGCTACTTCAATAGCACACAAACCATAGCGATAGAACTTGGAACTACATTATTGTGCCAAGTTTCAAAGAGCTAGCACAAACCGTGTTTGATTTAGAGTTCCAACTACATGTATCCGTATAGGAGAAAACAGAGTGAAACCTAAACATGAAAACGGTTACTGCAAAGGAACGGTTTAACCTAGAAGAACAAAATTTGGTGAGCCAAGTGAGATTCGTGTACTGATCACTACCTGCAAGTATCATCAAGATTGGGTGAAAAAATGTTTGCTGAGATTTCAGGAAACTCGTAGTTTTTTGGAAGCTTGGCAAACCCTTTCAATGAAAGGGATTCTCGTCAGTCTCTGCTTGGGGCTACTTCAATAGCACACAAACCATAGCGACAGAACTTGGAACTACATTATTGTGCCAAGTTTCAAAGAGCTAGCACAAACCGTGTTTGATTTAGAGTTCCAACTACATGTATCCATATAGGAGAAAACAGAGTGAAACTTAAACATGAAAACGGTTACTGCAAAGGAACGGTTTATTCTAGAAGAACGAAATTTTGTGAGCGAAGTGTCATTGGGGTACTGATCATTAAATGGAAGTATCATCAAGATTGGGTGAAAAAATGTTTGCTGAGATTTCAGAAAACTCGTAGTTTTTTGGAAGCTTGGCAACCCCTTTCAAGGAAAGGGATTCTCATCAGTCTCTGCTTGGGGCTACTTCAATAGCACAAAAACCATAGCGATAGAACTTGGAACTACATTATTGTGCCAAGTTTCAAAGAGCTAGCACAAACCGTGTTTGATTTAGAGTTCCAACTACATGTATCCATATAGGAGAAAACAGAGTGAAACCTAAACATGAAAACGGTTACTGCAAAGGAACGGTTGAACCTAGAAGAACGAAATTTGGTGAGCCAAGTGGGATTGGTGTACTGATCATTAAATGGAAGTATCATCAAGATGGGGTGAAAAAATGTTTGCTGAGATTTCAGGAAACTCCTAGTTTTTTGGAAGCTTGGCAACCCCTTTCAATTAAAGGGATTCTCGTCAGTCTCTGCTTGGGGCTACTTCAATAGCACACAAACCATAGCGATAGAACTTGGAACTACATTATTGTGCCAAGTTTCAAAGAGCTAGCACAAACCGTGTTTGATTTAGAGTTCCAAATACATGTATCCATATAGGAGAAAACAGAGTGAAACCTAAACATGAAAACGGTTACTGCAAAGGAACGGTTTAACCTAGAAGAACGAAATTTGGTGAGCCAAGTGAGATTCGTGTACTGATCACTACCTGCAAGTATCATCAAGATTGGGTGAAAAAATGTTTGCTGAGATTTCAGGAAACTCGTAGTTTTTTGGAAGCTTGGCAACCCCTTTCAATGAAAGGGATTCTCGTCAGTCTCTGCTTGGGGCTACTTCAATAGCACACAAACCATAGCGATAGAACTTGGAACTACATTATTGTGCCAAGTTTCAAAGAGCTAGCACAAACCGTGTTTGATTTAGAGTTCCAACTACATGTATCCATATAGGAGAAAACAGAGTGAAACCTAAACATGAAAACGGTTCCTGCAAAGGAACGGTTTAACCTAGAAGAACGAAATTTGGTGAGCCAAGTGAGATTCGTGTACTGATCACTACCTGCAAGTATCATCAAGGTGGGGTGAAAAAATATTTGCTGAGATTTCAGGAAACTCGTTGTTTTTTGGAAGCTTGGCAACCCCTTTCAATGAAAGGGATTCTCGTCAGTCTCTGCTTGGGGCTACTTCAATAGCACACAAACCATAGCGATAGAACTTGGAACTACATTATTGTGCCAAGTTTCAAAGAGCTAGCACAAACCGTGTTTGATTTAGAGTTCCAACTACATGTATCCATATAGGAGAAAACAGAGTGAAACCTAAACATGAAAACGGTTACTGCAAAGGAACGGTTTATTCTAGCAGAACGAAATTTGGTGAGCCAAGTGAGATTCGTGTACTGATCACTACCTGCAAGTATCATCAAGATTGGGTGAAAAAATGTTTGCTGAGATTTCAGGAAACTCCTAGTTTTTTGGAAGCTTGGCAACCCCTTTCAATTAAAGGGATTCTCGTCAGTCTCTGCTTGGGGCTACTTCAATAGCACACAAACCATAGCGATAGAACTTGGAACTACATTATTGTGCCAAGTTTCAAAGAGCTAGCACAAACCGTGTTTGATTTAGAGTTCCAACTACATGTATCCGTATAGGAGAAAACAGAGTGAAACCTAAACATGAAAACGGTTACTGCAAAGGAACGGTTTAACCTAGAAGAACAAAATTTGGTGAGCCAAGTGAGATTCGTGTACTGATCACTACCTGCAAGTATCATCAAGATTGGGTGAAAAAATGTTTGCTGAGATTTCAGGAAACTCGTTGTTTTTTGGAAGCTTGGCAACCCCTTTCAATGAAAGGGATTCTCGTCAGTGTCTGCTTGGGGCTACTTCAATAGCACACAAACCATAGCGACAGAACTTGGAACTACATTATTGTGCCAAGTTTCAAAGAGCTAGCACAAACCGTGTTCGATTTAGAGTTCCAACTACATGTATCCATATAGGAGAAAACAGAGTGAAACTTAAACATGAAAACGGTTACTGCAAAGGAACGGTTTATTCTAGAAGAACGAAATTTTGTGAGCCAAGTGTCATTGGTGTACTGATCACTACCTGCAAGTATCATCAAGATTGGGTGAAAAAATGTTTGCTGAGATTTCAGAAAACTCGTAGTTTTTTGGAAGCTTGGCAACCCCTTTCAAGGAAAGGGATTCTCATCAGTCTCTGCTTGGGGCTACTTCAATAGCACAAAAACCATAGCGATAGAACTTGGAACTACATTATTGTGCCAAGTTTCAAAGAGCTAGCACAAACCGTGTTTGATTTAGAGTTCCAACTACATGTATCCATATAGGAGAAAACAGAGTGAAACCTAAACATGAAAACGGTTACTGCAAAGGAACGGTTGAACCTAGAAGAACGAAATTTGGTGAGCCAAGTGGGATTGGTGTACTGATCATTAAATGGAAGTATCATCAAGATGGGGTGAAAAAATGTTTGCTGAGATTTCAGGAAACTCGTAGTTTTTTGGAAGCTTGTCAACCCCTTTCAATTAAAGGGATTCTCGTCAGTCTCTGATTGGGGCTACTTGAATAGCACACAAACCATAGCGATAGAACTTGGAACTACATTATTGTGCCAAGTTTCAAAGAGCTAGCACAAACCGTGTTTGATTTAGAGTTCCAACTACATGTATCCATATAGGAGAAAACAGAGTGAAACCTAAACATGAAAACGGTTACTGCAAAGGAACGGTTTAACCTAGAAGAACGAAATTTGGTGAGCCAAGTGAGATTCGTGTACTGATCACTACCTGCAAGTATCATCAAGATTGGGTGAAAAAATGTTTGCTGAGATTTCAGGAAACTCGTAGTTTTTTGGAAGCTTGGCAACCCCTTTCAATGAAAGGGATTCTCGTCAGTCTCTGCTTGGGGCTACTTCAATAGCACACAAACCATAGCGATGGAACTTGGAACTACATTATTGTGCCAAGTTTCAAAGAGCTAGCACAAACCGTGTTTGATTTAGAGTTCCAACTACATGTATCCATATAGGAGAAAACAGAGTGAAACCTAAACATGAAAACGGTTACTGCAAAGGAACGGTTTAACCTAGAAGAACAAAATTTGGTGAGCCAAGTGAGATTCATGTACTGATCACTACCTGCAAGTATCATCAAAATTGGGTGAAAAAATGTTTGCTGAGATTTCAGGAAACTCGTTGTTTTTTGGAAGCTTGGCAACCCCTTTCAATGAAAGGGATTCTCGTCAGTCTCTGCTTGGGGCTACTTCAATAGCACACAAACCATAGCGATAGAACTTGGAACTACATTATTGTGCCAAGTTTCAAAGAGCTAGCACAAACCGTGTTTGATTTAGAGTTCCAACTACATGTATCCATATAGGAGAAAACAGAGTGAAACCTAAACATGAAAACGGTTACTGCAAAGGAACGGTTTATTCTAGCAGAACGAAATTTGGTGAGCCAAGTGAGATTCGTGTACTGATCACTACCTGCAAGTATCATCAAGTTTGGGTGAAAAAATGTTTGCTAAGATTTCAGGAAACTCCTAGTTTTTTGGAAGCTTGGCAACCCCTTTCAATTAAAGGGATTCTCGTCAGTGTCTGCTTGGGGCTACTTCAATAGGACACAAACCATAGCGATAGAACTTGGAACTACATTATTGTGCCAAGTTTCAAAGAGCTAGCACAAACCGTGTTTGATTTAGAGTTCCAACTACATGTATCCGTACAGGAGAAAACAGAGTGAAACCTAAACATGAAAACGGTTACTGCAAAGGAACGGTTTAACCTAGAAGAACAAAATTTGGTGAGCCAAGTGAGATTCGTGTACTGATCACTACCTGCAAGTATCATCAAGATTGGGTGAAAAAATGTTTGCTGAGATTTCAGGAAACTCGTAGTTTTTTGAAGCTTGGCAACCCCTTTCAATGAAAGGGATTCTCGTCAGTCTCTGCTTGGGGCTACTTCAATAGCACACAAACCATAGCGATAGAACTTGGAACTACATTATTGTGGCAAGTTTCAAAGAGCTAGCACAAACCGTGTTTGATTTAGAGTTCCAACTACATGTATCCATATAGGAGAAAACAGAGTGAAACCTAAACATGAAAACGGTTCCTGCAAAGGAACGGTTTATTGTAGAAGAACGAAATTTGGTGAGCCAAGTGGGATTGGTGTACTGATCATTAAATGGAAGTATCATCAAGATTGGGTGAAAAAATGTTTGCTGAGATTTCAGGAAACTCGTAGTTTTTTCGAAGCTTGGCAACCCCTTTCAAGGAAAGGGATTCTCGTCACTCTCTGCTTGGGGCTACATCAATAGCACACAAACCATAGCGATAGAACTTGGAACTACATTATTGTGCCAAGTTTCAAAGAGCTAGCACAAACCGTGTTTGATTTAGAGTTCCAACTACATGTATCCATATAGGAGAAAACAGAGTGAAACCTAAACATCAAAACGGTTACTACAAAGGAACGGTTTAACCTAGAAGAACGAAATTTGGTGAGCCAAGTGGGATTTGTGTACTGATCATTAAATGGAAGTATCATCAAGATGGGGTGAAAAAATGTTGGCTGAGATTTCAGGAAACTCGTAGTTTTCGGAAGCTTGGCAACCCCTTTCAATTAAAGGGATTCTCGTCAGTCTCTGCTTGGGGCTACTTCAATAGCACACAAACCATAGCAATAGAACTTGGAACTACATTATTGTGCCAAGTTTCAAAGATTTAGCACAAACCGTGTTTGATTTAGAGTTCCAACTACATGTATCCATATAGGAGAAAACAGAGTGAAACCTACACATGAAAACGGTTCCTGCAAAGGAATGGTTTAACCTAGAAGAACGAAATTTGGTGAGCCAAGTGAGATTCGTGTACTGATCACTACCTGCAAGTATCATCAAGATTGGGTGAAAAAATGTTTGCTGAGATTTCAGGAAACTCCTAGTTTTTTGGAAGCTTGGCAACCCCTTTCAATGAAAGGGATTCTCGTCAGTCTCTGCTTGGGGCTACTTCAATAGCACACAAACCATAGCGATAGAACTTCGAACTACATTATTGTGCCAAGTTTCAAAGAGCTAGCACAAACCGTGTTTGATTTAGAGTTCCAACTACATGTATCCATATAGGAGAAAACAGAGTGAAACCTAAACATGAAAACGGTTACTGCAAAGGAACGGTTTAACCTAGAAGAACAAAATTTGGTGAGCCAAGTGAGATTCGTGTACTGATAACTACCTGCAAGTATCATCAAAATTGGGTGAAAAAATGTTTGCTGAGATTTCAGGAAACTCCTAGTTTTTTGGAAGCTTGGCAACCCCTTTCAATGAAAGGGATTCTCGTCAGTCTCTGCTTGGGGCTACTTCAATAGCACACAAACCATAGCGATAGAACTTGGAACTACATTATTGTGCCAAGTTTCAAAGAGCTACCACAAACCGTGTTTGATTTAGAGTTCCAACTACATGTATCCATATAGGAGAAAACAGAGTGAAACCTAAACATGAAAACGGTTACTGCAAAGCAACGTTTTAACCTAGAAGAACGAAATTTGGTGAGCCAAGTGAGATTCGTGTACTGATCACTACCTGCAAGTATCATCAAGATTGGGTGAAAAAATGTTTGCTGAGATTTCAGGAAACTCGTAGTTTTTTGGAAGCTTGGCAACCCCTTTCAATTAAAGGGATTCTCGTCAGTCTCTGCTTGGGGCTACTTCAATAGTACACAAACCATAGCGATAGAACTTGGAACTACATTATTGTGCCAAGTTTCAAAGAGCTAACACAAACCGTGTTTGATTTAGAGTTCCAACTACATGTATCCGTACAGAATACAACAGAGTGAAACCTAAACATGAAAACGGTTACTGCAAAGGAACGGTTTAACCTAGAAGAACAAAATTTGGTGAGCCAAGTGAGATTCGTGTACTGATCACTACCTGCAAGTATCATCAAGATTGGGTGAAAAAATGTTTGCTGAGATTTCAGGAAACTCGTAGTTTTTTGGAAGCTTGGCAACCCCTTTCAATGAAAGGGATTCTCGTCAGTCTCTGCTTGGGGCTACTTCAATAGCACACAAACCATAGCGATAGAACTTGGAACTACATTATTGTGCCAAGTTTCAAAGAGCTAGCACAAACCGTGTTTGATTTAGAGTTCCAACTACATGTATCCATATAGGAGAAAACAGAGTGAAACCTAAACATGAAAACGGTTACTGCAAAGAAACGGTTTATTCTAGAAGAACGAAATTTTGTGAGCCAAGTGGCATTGGTGTACTGATCATTAAATGGAAGTATCATCAAGATTGGGTGAAAAAATGTTTGCTGAGATTTCAGAAAACTCGTAGTTTTTTGGAAGCTTGGCAACCCCTTTCAAGGAAAGGGATTCTCATCAGTCTCTGCTTGGGGCTACTTCAATAGCACAAAAACCATAGCGATAGAACTTGGAACTACATTATTGTGCCAAGTTTCAAAGAGCTAGCACAAACCGTGTTTGATTTAGAGTTCCAACTACATGTATCCATATAGGAGAAAACAGAGTGAAACCTAAACATGAAAACGGTTACTGCAAAGGAACGGTTGAACCTAGAAGAACGAAATTTGGTGAGCCAAGTGGGATTGGTGTACTGATCTTTAAATGGAAGTATCATCAAGATGGGGTGAAAAAATGTTTGCTGAGATTTCAGGAAACTCGTAGTTTTTTGGAAGCTTGGCAACCCCTTTCAATTAAAGGGATTCTCGTCAGTCTCTGCTTGGGGCTACTTCAATAGTACACAAACCATAGCGATAGAACTTGGAACTACATTATTGTGCCAAGTTTCAAAGAGCTAGCACAAACCGTGTTTGATTTAGAGTTCCAACTACATGTATCCATATAGGAGAAAACAGAGTGAAACCTAAACATGAAAACGGTTACTGCAAAGGAACGGTTTAACCTAGAAGAACGAAATTTGGTGAGCCAAGTGAGATTCGTGTACTGATCACTACCTGCAAGTATCAACAAGATTGGGTGAAAAAATGTTTGCTGAGATTTCAGGAAACTCGTAGTTTTTTGGAAGCTTGGCAACCCCTTTTAATTAAAGGGATTTTCGTCAGTCTCTGCTTGGGGCTACTTCAATAGTACACAAACCATAGCGATAGAACTTGGAACTACATTATTGTGCCAAGTTTCAAAGAGCTAACACAAACCGTGTTTGATTTAGAGTTCCAACTACATGTATCCGTACAGAAGACAACAGAGTGAAACCTAAACATGAAAACGGTTACTGCAAAGGAACGGTTCAACCTAGAAGAACAAAATTTGGTGAGCCAAGTGAGATTCGTGTACTGATCACTACCTGCAAGTATCATCAAGATTGGGTGAAAAAATGTTTGCTGAGATTTCAGGAAACTCGTAGTTTTTTGGAAGCTTGGCAACCCCTTTCAATGAAAGGGATTCTCGTCAGTCTCTGCTTGGGGCTACTTCAATAGCACACAAACCATAGCGATAGAACTTGGAACTACATTATTGTGCCAAGTTTCAAAGAGCTAGCACAAACCGTGTTTGATTTAGAGTTCCAACTACATGTATCCATATAGGAGAAAACAGAGTGAAACCTAAACATGAAAACGGTTACTGCAAAGAAACGGTTTATTCTAGAAGAACGAAATTTTGTGAGCCAAGTGGCATTGGTGTACTGATCATTAAATGGAAGTATCATCAAGATTGGGTGAAAAAATGTTTGCTGAGATTTCAGAAAACTCGTAGTTTTTTGGAAGCTTGGCAACCCCTTTCAAGGAACTGGATTCTCATCAGTCTCTGCTTGGGGCTACTTCAATAGCACAAAAACCATAGCGATAGAACTTGGAACTACATTATTGTGCCAAGTTTCAAAGAGCTAGCACAAGCCGTGTTTGATTTAGAGTTCCAACTACATGTATCCATATAGGAGAAAACAGAGTGAAACCTAAACATGAAAACGGTTACTGCAAAGGAACGGTTGAACCTAGAAGAACGAAATTTGGTGAGCCAAGTGGGATTGGTGTACTGATCATTAAATGGAAGTATCATCAAGATGGGGTGAAAAAATGTTTGCTGAGATTTCAGGAAACTCGTAGTTTTTTGGAAGCTTGGCAACCCCTTTCAATTAAAGGGATTCTCGTCAGTCTCTGCTTGGGGCTACTTCAATAGTACACAAACCATAGCGATAGAACTTGGAACTACATTATTGTGCCAAGTTTCAAAGAGCTAGCACAAACCGTGTTTGATTTAGAGTTCCAACTACATGTATCCATATAGGAGAAAACAGAGTGAAACCTAAACATGAAAACGGTTCCTGCAAAGGAACGGTTTAACCTAGAAGAACGAAATTTGGTGAGCCAAGTGAGATTCGTGTACTGATCACTACCTGCAAGTATTATCAAGATGGGGTGAAAAAATGTTTGCTGAGATTTCAGGAAACTCGTTGTTTTTTGGAAGCTTGGCAACCCCTTTCAATGAAAGGGATTCTCGTCAGTCTCTGCTTGGGGCTACTTCAATAGCACACAAACCATAGCGATAGAACTTGGAACTACATTATTGTGCCAAGTTTCAAGAGCTAGCACAAACCGTGTTTGATTTAGAGTTCCAACTACATGTATCCATATAGGAGAAAACAGAGTGAAACCTAAACATGAAAACGGTTACTGCAAAGGAACGGTTTATTCTAGCAGAACGAAATTTGGTGAGCCAAGTGAGATTCGTGTACTGATCACTACCTGCAAGTATCATCAAGATTGGGTGAAAAAATGTTTGCTGAGATTTCAGGAAACTCCTAGTTTTTTGGAAGCTTGGCAACCCCTTTCAATTAAAGGGATTCTCGTCAGTCTCTGCTTGGGGCTACTTCAATAGCACACAAACCATAGCGATAGAACTTGGAACTACATTATTGTGCCAAGTTTCAAAGAGCTAGCACAAACCGTGTTTGATTTAGAGTTCCAACTACATGTATCCATATAGGAGAAAACAGAGTGAAACCTAAACATGAAAACGGTTACTGCAAAGGAACGGTTGAACCTAGAAGAACGAAATTTGGTGAGCCAAGTGGGATTGGTGTACTGATCATTAAATGGAAGTATCATCAAGATGGGGTGAAAAAATGTTTGCTGAGATTTCAGGAAACTCCTAGTTTTTTGGAAGCTTGGCAACCCCTTTCAATTAAAGGGATTCTCGTCAGTCTCTGCTTGGGGCTACTTCAATAGCACACAAACCATAGCGATAGAACTTGGAACTACATTATTGTGCCAAGTTTCAAAGAGCTAGCACAAACCGTGTTTGATTTAGAGTTCCAACTACATGTATCCATATAGGAGAAAACAGAGTGAAACCTAAACATGAAAACGGTTACTGCAAAGGAACGGTTTAACCTAGAAGAACGAAATTTGGTGAGCCAAGTGAGATTCGTGTACTGATCACTACCTGCAAGTATCATCAAAATTGGGTGAAAAAATGTTTGCTGAGATTTCAGGAAACTCGTTGTTTTTTGGAAGCTTGGCAACCCCTTTCAATGAAAGGGATTCTCGTCAGTCTCTGCTTGGGGCTACTTCAATAGCACACAAACCATAGCGATAGAACTTGGAACTACATTATTGTGCCAAGTTTCAAAGAGCTAGCACAAACCGTGTTTCATTTAGAGTTCCAACTACATGTATCCATATAGGAGAAAACAGAGTGAAACCTAAACATGAAAAGGGTTACTGCAAAGGAACGGTTTATTGTAGAAGAACGAAATTTGGTGAGCCAAGTGGGATTGGTGTACTGATCATTAAATGGAAGTATCATCAAGATTGGATGAAAAAATGTTTGCTGAGATTTCAGGAAACTCGTAGTTTTTTGGAAGCTTGGCAACCCCTTTCAATGAAAGGGATTCTCGTCAGTCTCTGCTTGGGGCTACTTCAATAGCACACAAACCATAGCGATAGAACTTGGAACTACATTATTGTGCCAAGTTTCAAAGATTTAGCACAAACCGTGTTTGATTTAGAGTTCCAACTACATGTATCCATATTGGAGAAAACAGAGTGAAACCTACACATGAAAACGGTTCCTGCAAAGGAACGGTTTAACCTAGAAGAACGAAATTTGGTGAGCCAAGTGAGATTCGTGTACTGATCACTACCTGCAAGTATCATCAAGATTGGATGAAAAAATGTTTGCTGAGATTTCAGGAAACTCGTAGTTTTTTGGAAGCTTGGCAACCCCTTTCAATGAAAGGGATTCTCGTCAGTCTCTGCTTGGGGCTACTTCAATAGCACACAAACCATAGCGATAGAACTTGGAACTACATTATTGTGCCAAGTTTCAAAGAGCTAGCACAAACCGTGTTTGATTTAGAGTTCCAACTACATGTATCCATATAGGAGAAAACAGAGTGAAACCTAAACATGAAAACGGTTACTGCAAAGGAACGGTTTAACCTAGAAGAACAAAATTTGGTGAGCCAAGTGAGATTCGTGTACTGATAACTACCTGCAAGTATCATCAAAATTGGGTGAAAAAATGTTTGCTGAGATTTCAGGAAACTATTTGTTTTTTGGAAGCTTGGCAACCCCTTTCAATGAAAGGGATTCTCGTCAGTCTCTGCTTGGGGCTACTTCAATAGCACACAAACCATAGCGATAGAACTTGGAACTACATTATTGTGCCAAGTTTCAAAGAGCTAGCACAAACCGTGTTTGATTTAGAGTTCCAACTACATGTATCCATATAGGAGAAAACAGAGTGAAACCTAAACATGAAAACGGTTACTGCAAAGGAACGTTTCAACCTAGAAGAACGAAATTTGGTGAGCCAAGTGAGATTCGTGTACTGATCACTACCTGCAAGTATCATCAAGATTGGGTGAAAAAATGTTTGCTGAGATTTCAGGAAGCTCGTAGTTTTTTGGAAGCTTGGCAACCCCTTTCAATTAAAGGGATTCTCGTCAGTCTCTGCTTGGGGCTACTTCAATAGTACACAAACCATAGCGATAGAACTTGGAACTACATTATTGTGCCAAGTTTCAAAGAGCTAAAACAAACCGTGTTTGATTTAGAGTTCCAACTACATGTATCCGTACAGAAGACAACAGAGTGAAACCTAAACATGAAAACGGTTACTGCAAAGGAACGGTTTAACCTAGAAGAACAAAATTTGGTGAGCCAAGTGACATTCGTGTACTGATCACTACCTGCAAGTATCATCAAGATTGGGTGAAAAAATGTTTGCTGAGATTTCAGGAAACTCGTAGTTTTTTGGAAGCTTGGCAACCCCTTTCAATGAAAGGGATTCTCGTCAGTCTCTGCTTGGGGCTACTTCAATAGCACACAAACCATAGCGATAGAACTTGGAACTACATTATTGTGCCAAGTGTCAAAGAGCTAGCACAAACCGTGTTTGATTTAGAGTTCCAACTACATGTATCCATATAGGAGAAAACAGAGTGAAACCTAAACATGAAAACGGTTACTGCAAAGGAACGGTTTAACCTAGAAGAACGAAATTTGGTGAGCCAAGTGCGATTGGTGTACTGATCATTAAATGGAAGTATCATCAAGATGGAGTGAAAAAATATTTGCTGAGATTTCAGGAAACTCGTAGTTTTTTGGAAGCTTGGCAACCCCTTTCAATTAAAGGGATTCTCGTCAGTCTCTGCTTGGGGCTACTTCAATAGCACACAAACCATAGCGATAGAACTTGGAACTACATTATTGTGCCAAGTTTCAAAGAGCTAGCACAAACCGTGTTTGATTTAGAGTTCCAACTACATGTATCCATATAGGAGAAAACAGAGTGAAACCTAAACATGAAAACGGTTACTGCAAAGGAACGGTTTAACCTAGAAGAACAAAATTTGGTGAGCCAAGTGAGATTCGTGTACTGATCACTACCTGCAAGTATCATCAAGATTGGGTGAAAAAATTTTTGCTGAGATTTCAGGAAACTCGTACTTTTTGGAAGCTTGGCAACCCCTTTCAATGAAAGGGATTCTCGTCAGTCTCTGCTTGGGGCTACTTCAATAGCACACAAACCGTAGCGATAGAACTTGGAACTACATTATTGTGCCAAGTTTCAAAGAGCTAGCACAAACCGTGTTTGATTTAGAGTTCCAAATACATGTATCCATATAGGAGAAAACACAGTGAAACCTAAACATGAAAAGGGTTACTGCAAAGGAACGGTTTAACCTAGAACAACGAAATTTGGTGAGCCAAGTGTCATTGGTGTACTGATTATTAAATGGAAGTATCATCAAGATTGGGTGAAAAAATGTATGCTGAGATTTCAGAAAACTCGTAGTTTTTTGGAAGCTTGGCAACCCCTTTCAATGAAAGGGATTCTCATCAGTCTCTGCTTGGGGCTCCTTCAATAGCACACAAACCATAGCGATAGAACTTGGCACTACATTATTGTGCCAAGTTTCAAAGAGCTAGCACAAACCGTGTTTGATTTAGAGTTCCAACTACATGTATCCATATAGGAGAAAACAGAGTGAAACCTAAACATGAAAACGGTTACTGCAAAGGAACGGTTTAACCTAGAAGAACGAAATTTGGTGAGCCAAGTGGGATTGGTGTACTGATCATTAAATGGAAGTATCATCAAGGTGGGGTGAAAAAATGTTTGCTGAGATTTCAGGAAACTCGTAGTTTTTTGGAAGCTTGGCAAGCCCTTTCAATGAAAGGGATTCTCGTCAGTCTCTGCTTGGGGCTACTTCAATAGCACACAAACCATAGCGATAGAACTTGGAACTACATTATTGTGCCAAGTTTCAAAGAGCTAGCACAAACCGTGTTTGATTTAGAGTTCCAACTACATGTATCCATATAGGAGAAAACAGAGTGAAACCTAAACATGAAAACGGTTACTGCAAAGGAACGGTTTAACCTAGAAGAACGAAATTTGGTGAGCCAAGTGGGATTGGTGTACTGATCATTAAATGGAAGTATCATCAAGATGGAGTGAAAAAATGTTTGCTGAGATTTCAGGAAACTCGTAGTTTTTTGGAAGCCTGGCAACCCCTTTCAATTAAAGGGATTCTCGTCAGTCTCTGCTTGGGGCTACGTCAATAGCACACAAACCATAGCGATAGAACTTGGAACTACATTATTGTGCCAAGTTTCAAAGAGCTAGCACAAACCGTGTTTGATTTAGAGTTCCAACTATATGTACCCATATAGGAAAACACAGAGTGAAACCTAAACATGAAAACGGTAACTGCAAAGGAACAGTTTAACCTAGAAGAACGAAATTTGGTGAGCCAAGTGGGATTGGTGTACTGATCATTAAATGGAAGTATCATCAAGATTGGGTGAAAAAATGTTTGCTGAGATTTCAGGAAACTCGTAGTTTTTTGGAAGCTTGGCAACCCCTTTCAATGAAAGGGATTCTCGTCAGTCTCTGCTTGGGGCTACTTCAATAGCACACAAACCATAGCGATAGAACTTGGAACTACATTATTGTGCCAAGTTTCAAAGAGCTAGCACAAACAGTGTTTGATTTAGAGTTCCAACTACATGTATCCATATAGGAGTAAACACAGTGAAACCTAAACATGAAAAGGGTTACTGCAAAGGAACGGTTTAACCTAGAACAACGAAATTTGGTGAGCCAAGTGTCATTGGTGTACTGATCATTAAATGGAAGTATCATCAAGATGGAGTGAAAAAATGTTTGCTGAGATTTCAGGAAACTCGTAGTTTTTTGGAAGCCTGGCAACCCCTTTCAATGAAAGGGATTCTCGTCAGTCTCTGCTTGGGGCTACTTCAATAGCACACAAACCATAGCGATAGAACTTGGAACTACATTATTGTGCCAAGTTTCAAAGAGCTAGCACAAACCATGTTTGATTTAGAGTTCCAACTACATGTATCCATATAGGAGAAAACAGAGTGAAACCTAAACATGAAAACGGTTACTGCAAAGGAACGGTTTAACCTAGAAGAACAAAATTTGGTGAGCCAAGTGAGATTCGTGTACTGATCACTACCTGCAAGTATCATCAAGATTGGGGGAAAAAATGTTTGCTGAGATTTCAGGAAACTCGTTGTTTTTTGGAAGCTTGGCAACCCCTTTCAATGAAAGGGATTCTCGTCAGTCTCTGCTTGGGGCTACTTCAATAGCGCACAAACCATAGCGATACAACTTGGAACTACATTATTGTGCCAAGTTTCAAAGAGCTAGCACAATCCGTGTTTGATTTAGAGTTCCAACTACATGTATCCATATAGGAGAAAACAGAGTGAAACCTAAACATGAGAACGGTTACTGCAAAGGAACGGTTTAACCTAGAAGAACGAAATTTGGTGAGCCAAGTGGGATTGGTGTACTGATCATTAAATGGAAGTATCATCAAGATTGGTTGAAAAAATGTTTGCTGAGATTTCAGAAAACTCGTAGTTTTTTGGAAGCTTGGCAACCCCTTTCAAGGAAAGGGATTCTCATCAGTCTCTGCTTGGGGCTACTTCAATAGCACACAAAGCATAGCGATAGAACTTGGAACTACATTATTGTGCCAAGTGTCAGAGAGCTAGCACAAACCGTGTTTGATTTAGAGTTCCAACTACATGTATCCATATAGGAGAAAACAGAGTGAAACCTAAACATGAAAACGGTTACTGCAAAGGAACGGTTTAACCTAGAAGAACGAAATTTGGTGAGCCAAGTGCGATTGGTGTACTGATCATTAAATGGAAGTATCATCAAGATGGAGTGAAAAAATGTTTGCTGAGATTTCAGGAAACTCGTAGTTTTTTGGAAGCTTGGCAACCCCTTTCAATGAAAGGGATTCTCGTCAGTCTCTGCTTGGGGCTACTTCAATAGCACACAAACCATAGCGATAGAACTTGGAACTACATTATTGTGCCAAGTTTCAAAGAGCTAGCACAAACCGTGTTTGATTTAGAGTTCCAACTACATGTATCCATATAGGAGAAAACAGAGTGAAACCTAAACATGAAAACGGTTACTGCAAAGGAACGGTTTAACCTAGAAGAACAAAATTTGGTGAGCCAAGTGAGATTCGTGTACTGATCACTACCTGCAAGTATCATCAAGATTGGGTGAAAAAATTTTTGCTGAGATTTCAGGAAACTCGTAGTTTTGTGGAAGCTTGGCAACCCCTTTCAATGAAAGGGATTCTCGTCAGTCTCTGCTTGGGGCTACTTCAATAGCACACAAACCGTAGCGATAGAACTTGGAACTACATTATTGTGAAAAGTTTCAAAGACCTAGCACAAACCGTGTTTGATTTAGAGTTCCAAATACATGTATCCATATAGGAGAAAACACAGTGAAACCTAAACATGAAAAGGGTTACTGCAAAGGAACGGTTTAACCTAGAAGAACGAAATTTGGTGAGCCAAGTGGGATTGGTGTACTGATCATTAAATGGAAGTATCATCAAGATTTGTGAAAAAATGTTTGCTGAGATTTCAGAAAACTCGTAGTTTTTTGGAAGCTTGGCAACCCCTTTCAATGAAAGGGATTCTCATCAGTCTCTGCTTGGGGCTCCTTCAATAGCACACAAACCATAGCGATAGAACTTGGCACTACATTATTGTGCCAAGTTTCAAAGAGCTAGCACAAACCGTGTTTGATTTAGAGTTCCAACTACATGTATCCATATAGGAGAAAACAGAGTGAAACCTAAACATGAAAACGGTTACTGCAAAGGAACGGTTTAACCTAGAAGAACGAAATTTGATGAGCCAAGTGGGATTGGTGTACTGATCATTAAATGGAAGTATCATCAAGGTGGGGTGAAAAAATGTTTGCTGAGATTTCAGGAAACTCGTAGTTTTTTGGAAGCTTGGCAAGCCCTTTCAATGAAAGGGATTCTCGTCAGTCTCTGCTTGGGGCTACTTCAATAGCACACAAACCATAGCGATAGAAGTTGGAACTACATTATTGTGCCAAGTTTCAAAGAGCTAGCACAAACCGTGTTTGATTTAGAGTTCCAACTACATATATCCATATAGGAGAAAACAGAGTGAAACATAAACATGAAAACGGTTACTGCAAAGGAACGGTTTAACCTAGAAGAACGAAATTTGGTGAGCCAAGTGGGATTGGTGTACTGATCATTAAATGGAAGTATCATCAAGATGGAGTGAAAAAATGTTTGCTGAGATTTCAGGAAACTCGTAGTTTTTTGGAAGCCTGGCAACCCCTTTTATTAAAGGGATTCTCGTCAGTCTCTGCTTGGGGCTACTTCAATAGCACACAAACCATAGCGATAGAACTTGGAACTACATTATTGTGCCACGTTTCAAAGAGCTAGCACAAACCGTGTTTGATTTAGAGTTCCAACTACATGTATCCATATAGGAGAAAACAGAGTGAAACCTAAACATGAAAACGGTTACTGCAAAGGAACGGTTTAACCTAGAAGAACGAAATTTGGTGAGCCAAGTGCGATTGGTGTACTGATCATTAAATGGAAGTATCATCAAGATGGAGTGAAAAAATGTTTGCTGAGATTTCAGGAAACTCGTAGTTTTTTGGAAGCTTGGCAACCCCTTTCAATGAAAGGGATTCTCGTCAGTCTCTGCTTGGGGCTACTTCAATAGCACACAAACCATAGCGATAGAACTTGGAACTACATTATTGTGCCAAGTTTCAAAGAGCTAGCACAAACCGTGTTTGATTTAGAGTTCCAACTACATGTATCCATATAGGAGAAAACAGAGTGAAACCTAAACATGAAAACGGTTACTGCAAAGGAACGGTTTAACCTAGAAGAACAAAATTTGGTGAGCCAAGTGAGATTCGTGTACTGATCACTACCTGCAAGTATCATCAAGATTGGGTGAAAAAATTTTTGCTGAGATTTCAGGAAACTCGTAGTTTTGTGGAAGCTTGGCAACCCCTTTCAATGAAAGGGATTCTCGTCAGTCTCTGCTTGGGGCTACTTCAATAGCACACAAACCGTAGCGATAGAACTTGGAACTACATTATTGTGAAAAGTTTCAAAGACCTAGCACAAACCGTGTTTGATTTAGAGTTCCAAATACATGTATCCATATAGGAGAAAACACAGTGAAACCTAAACATGAAAAGGGTTACTGCAAAGGAACGGTTTAACCTAGAAGAACGAAATTTGGTGAGCCAAGTGGGATTGGTGTACTGATCATTAAATGGAAGTATCATCAAGATTTGTGAAAAAATGTTTGCTGAGATTTCAGAAAACTCGTAGTTTTTTGGAAGCTTGGCAACCCCTTTCAATGAAAGGGATTCTCATCAGTCTCTGCTTGGGGCTCCTTCAATAGCACACAAACCATAGCGATAGAACTTGGCACTACATTATTGTGCCAAGTTTCAAAGAGCTAGCACAAACCGTGTTTGATTTAGAGTTCCAACTACATGTATCCATATAGGAGAAAACAGAGTGAAACCTAAACATGAAAACGGTTACTGCAAAGGAACGGTTTAACCTAGAAGAACGAAATTTGATGAGCCAAGTGGGATTGGTGTACTGATCATTAAATGGAAGTATCATCAAGGTGGGGTGAAAAAATGTTTGCTGAGATTTCAGGAAACTCGTAGTTTTTTGGAAGCTTGGCAAGCCCTTTCAATGAAAGGGATTCTCGTCAGTCTCTGCTTGGGGCTACTTCAATAGCACACAAACCATAGCGATAGAAGTTGGAACTACATTATTGTGCCAAGTTTCAAAGAGCTAGCACAAACCGTGTTTGATTTAGAGTTCCAACTACATATATCCATATAGGAGAAAACAGAGTGAAACATAAACATGAAAACGGTTACTGCAAAGGAACGGTTTAACCTAGAAGAACGAAATTTGGTGAGCCAAGTGGGATTGGTGTACTGATCATTAAATGGAAGTATCATCAAGATGGAGTGAAAAAATGTTTGCTGAGATTTCAGGAAACTCGTAGTTTTTTGGAAGCCTGGCAACCCCTTTTATTAAAGGGATTCTCGTCAGTCTCTGCTTGGGGCTACTTCAATAGCACACAAACCATAGCGATAGAACTTGGAACTACATTATTGTGCCACGTTTCAAAGAGCTAGCACAAACCGTGTTTGATTTAGAGTTCCAACTACATGTATCCATATAGGAGAAAACAGAGTGAAACCTAAACATGAAAACGGTTACTGCAAAGGAACGGTTTAACCTAGAAGAACGAAATTTGGTGAGCCAAGTGGGATTGGTGTACTGATCATTAAATGGAAGTATCATCAAGATTGGGTGAAAAAATGTTTGCTGAGATTTCAGGAAACTCGTAGTTTTTTGGAAGCTTGGCAACCCCTTTCAATGAAAGGGATTCTTGTCAGTCTCTGCTTGGGGCTACTTCAATAGCACACAAACCATAGCGATAGAACTTGGAACTACATTATTGTGCCAAGTTTCAAAGAGCTAGCACAAACCATGTTTGATTTAGACTTCCAACTACATGTATCCATATAGGAGAAAACAGAGTGAAACCTAAACATGAAAACGGTTACTGCAAAGGAACGGTTTAACCTAGAAGAACAAAATTTGGTGAGCCAAGTGAGATTCGTGTACTGATCACTACCTGCAAGTATCATCAAGATTGGGTGAAAAAATGTTTGCTGAGACTTCAGGAAACTCGTTGTTTTTTGGAAGCTTGGCAACCCCTTTCAATGAAAGGGATTCTCGTCAGTCTCTGCTTGGGGCTACTTCAATAGCACACAAACCATAGCGATAGAACTTGGAACTACATTATTGTGCCAAGTTTCAAAGAGCTAGCACAAACCGTGTTTGATTTAGAGTTCCAACTACATGTATCCATATAGGAGAAAACAGAGTGAAACCAAAACATGAAAACGGTTACTGCAAAGGAACGGTTTAACCTAGAAGAACGAAATTTGGTGAGCCCAGTGGGATTGGTGTACTGATCATTAAATGGAAGTATCATCAAGATTGGGTGAAAAAATGTTTGCTGAGATTTCAGAAAACTCGTAGTTTTTTGGAAGCTTGGCAACCCCTTTCAATGAAAGGGATTCTCATCAGTCTCTGCTTGGGGCTACTTCAATAGCACACAAACCATAGCGATAGGACTTGGAACTACATTATTGTGCCAAGTTTCAAAGAGCTAGCACAAACCGTGTTTGATTTAGAGTTGCAACTACATGTATCCATATAGGAGAAAACAGAGTGAAACCTAAACATGAAAACGGTTACTGCAAAGGAACGGTTTAACCTAGAAGAACAAAATTTGGTGAGCCAAGTGAGATTCGTGTACTGATCACTACCTGCAAGTATCATCAAGATTGGGTGAAAAAATGTTTGCTGAGACTTCAGGAAACTCGTTGTTTTTTGGAAGGTTGGCAACCCCTTTCAATGAAAGGGATTCTCGTCAGTCTCTGCTATTGGCTACATCAATAGCACACAAACCATAGCGATAGAACTTGGAACTACATTATTGTGCCAAGTTTCAAAGAGCTAGCACAAACCGTGTTTGATTTAGAGTTCCAACTACATGTATCCATATAGGAGAAAACAGAGTGAAACCTAAACATGAAAACGGTTACTGCAAAGGAACGGTTTATTCTAGAAGAACGAAATTTGGTGAGCCAAGTGGGATTGGTGTACTGATCATTAAATGGAAGTATCATCAAGATTGGGTGAAAAAGTGTTTGCTGAGATTTCAGGAAACTCGTAGTTTTTTGGAAGTTTGGCAACCCCTTTCAATGAAAGGGATTCTCGTCAGTCTCTGCTTGGGGCTACTTCAATAGCACACAAACCATAGCGATAGAACTTGGAACTACATTATTGTGCCAAGTTTCAAAGAGCTAGCACAAACCGTGTTTGATTTAGAGTTCAAACTACATGTACCCATATAGGAAAAAACAGAGTGAAACCTAAACATGAAAACTGTTACTGCAAAGGAACGGTTCAACCTAGAAGAACGAAATTTGGTGAGCCAAGTGGGATTGGTGTACTGATCATTAAATGGAAGTATCATCAAGATTGGGTGAAAAAATGTTTGCTGAGATTTCAGGAAACTCGTAGTTTTTTGGAAGCTTGGCAACCCCTTTCAATGAAAGGGATTCTCGTCAGTCTCTGCTTGGGGCTACTTCAATAGCACACAAACCATAGCGATAGAACTTGGAACTACATTATTGTGCCAAGTTTCAAAGAGCTAGCACAAACCATGTTTGATTTAGAGTTCCAACTACATGTATCCATATAGGAGAAAACAGAGTGAAACCTAAACATGAAAACGGTTACTGCAAAGGAACGGTTTAACCTAGAAGAACAAAATTTGGTGAGCCAAGTGAGATTCGTGTACTGATCACTACCTGCAAGTATCATCAAGATTGGGTGAAAAAATGTTTGCTGAGATTTCAGGAAACTCGTTGTTTTTTGGAAGCTTGGCAACCCCTTTCAATGAAAGGGATTCTCGTCAGTCTCTGCTTGGGGCTACTTCAATAGCGCACAAACCATAGCGATACAACTTGGAACTACATTATTGTGCCAAGTTTCAAAGAGCTAGCACAATCCGTGTTTGATTTAGAGTTCCAACTACATGTATCCATATAGGAGAAAACAGAGTGAAACCTAAACATGAGAACGGTTACTGCAAAGGAACGGTTTAACCTAGAAGAACGAAATTTGGTGAGCCAAGTGGGATTGGTGTACTGATCATTAAATGGAAGTATCATCAAGATTGGGTGAAAAAATGTTTGCTGAGATTTCAGAAAACTCGTAGTTTTTTGGAAGCTTGGCAACCCCTTTCAGGGAAAGGGATTCTCATCAGTCTCTGCTTGGGGCTACTTCAATAGCACACAAACCATAGCGATAGAACTTGGAACTACATTATTGTGCCAAGTGTCAAAGAGCTAGCACAAACCGTGTTTGATTTAGAGTTCCAACTACATGTATCCATATAGGAGAAAACAGAGTGAAACCTAAACATGAAAACGGTTACTGCAAAGGAACGGTTTAACCTAGAAGAACGAAATTTGGTGAGCCAAGTGTGATTGGTGTACTGATCATTAAATGGAAGTATCATCAAGATGGAGTGAAAAAATGTTTGCTGAGATTTCAGGAAACTCGTAGTTTTTTGGAAGCTTGGCAACCCCTTTCAATTAAAGGGATTCTCGTCAGTCTCTGCTTGGGGCTACTTCAATAGCACACAAACCATAGCGATAGAACTTGGAACTACATTATTGTGCCAAGTTTCAAAGAGCTAGCACAAACCGTGTTTGATTTAGAGTTCCAACTACATGTATCCATATAGGAGAAAACAGAGTGAAACCTAAACATGAAAACGGTTACTGCAAAGGAACGGTTTAACCTAGAAGAACAAAATTTGGTGAGCCAAGTGAGATTCGTGTACTGATCACTACCTGCAAGTATCATCAAGATTGGGTGAAAAAATTTTTGCTGAGATTTCAGGAAACTCGTACTTTTTGGAAGCTTGGCAACCCCTTTCAATGAAAGGGATTCTCGTCAGTCTCTGCTTGGGGCTACTTCAATAGCACACAAACCGTAGCGATAGAACTTGGAACTACATTATTGTGCCAAGTTTCAAAGAGCTAGCACAAACCGTGTTTGATTTAGAGTTCCAAATACATGTATCCATATAGGAGAAAACACAGTGAAACCTAAACATGAAAAGGGTTACTGCAAAGGAACGGTTTAACCTAGAACAACGAAATTTGGTGAGCCAAGTGTCATTGGTGTACTGATCATTAAATGGAAGTATCATCAAGATTGGGTGAAAAAATGTTTGCTGAGATTTCAGGAAACTCGTAGTTTTTTGGAAGCTTGGCAACCCCTTTCAATGAAAGGGATTCTCATCAGTCTCTGCTTGGGGCTCCTTCAATAGCACAAAAACCATAGCGATAGAACTTGGCACTACATTATTGTGCCAAGTTTCAAAGAGCTAGCACAAACCGTGTTTGATTTAGAGTTCCAACTACATGTATCCATATAGGAGAAAACAGAGTGAAACCTAAACATGAAAACGGTTACTGCAAAGGAACGTTTTAACCTAGAACAACGAAATTTGGTGAGCCAAGTGGGATTGGTGTACTGATCATTAAATGGAAGTATCATCAAGGTGGGGTGAAAAAATGTTTGCTGAGATTTCAGGAAACTCGTAGTTTTTTGGAAGCTTGGCAAGCCCTTTCAATGAAAGGGATTCTCGTCAGTCTCTGCTTGGGGCTACTTCAATAGCACACAAACCATAGCGATAGAACTTGGAACTACATTATTGTGCCAAGTTTCAAAGAGCTAGCACAAACCGTGTTTGATTTAGAGTTCCAACTACATGTATCCATATAGGAGAAAACAGAGTGAAACCTAAACATGAAAACGGTTACTGCAAAGGAACGGTTTAACCTAGAAGAACGAAATTTGGTGAGCCAAGTGTGATTGGTGTACTGATCATTAAATGGAAGTATCATCAAGATGGAGTGAAAAAATGTTTGCTGAGATTTCAGGAAACTCGTAGTTTTTTGGAAGCCTGGCAACCCCTTTCAATTAAAGGGATTCTCGTCAGTCTCTGCTTGGGGCTACTTCAATAGCACACAAACCATAGCGATAGAACTTGGAACTACATTATTGTGCCAAGTTTCAAAGAGCTAGCACAAACCGTGTTTGATTTAGAGTTCCAACTATATGTACCCATATAGGAAAAAACAGAGTGAAACCTAAACATGAAAACGGTAACTGCGAAGGAACAGTTTAACCTAGAAGAACGAAATTTGGTGAGCCAAGTGGGATTGGTGTACTGATCATTAAATGGAAGTATCATCAAGATTGGGTGAAAAAATGTTTGCTGAGATTTCAGGAAACTCATAGTTTTTTGGAAGCTTGGCAACCCCTTTCAATGAAAGGGATTCTCGTCAGTCTCTGCTTGGGGCTACTTCAATAGCACACAAACCATAGCGATAGAACTTGGAACTACATTATTGTGCCAAGTTTCAAAGAGCTAGCACAAACCGTGTTTGATTTAGAGTTCCAACTACATGTATCCATATAGGAGAAAACAGAGTGAAACCTAAACATGAAAACGGTTACTGCAAAGGAACGGTTTAACCTAGAAGAACGAAATTTAGTGAGCCAAGTGAGATTCGTGTACTGATCACTACCTGCAAGTATCATCAAGATTGGGTGAAAAAATTTTTGCTGAGATTTCAGGAAACTCGTTGTTTTTTGGAAGCTTGGCAACCCCTTTCAATGAAAGGGATTCTCGTCAGTCTCTGCTTGGGGCTACTTCAATAGCACACAAACCGTAGCGATAGAACTTGGAACTACATTATTGTGCCAAGTTTCAAAGAGCTAGCACAAACCGTGTTTGATTTAGAGTTCCAAATACATGTATCCATATAGGAGTAAACACAGTGAAACCTAAACATGAAAAGGGTTACTGCAAAGGAACGGTTTAACCTAGAACAACGAAATTTGGTGAGCCAAGTGTGATTGGTGTACTGATCATTAAATGGAAGTATCATCAAGATGGAGTGAAAAAATGTTTGCTGAGATTTCAGGAAACTCGTAGTTTTTTGGAAGCCTGGCAACCCCTTTCAATTAAAGGGATTCTCGTCAGTCTCTGCTTGGGGCTACTTCAATAGCACACAAACCATAGCGATAGAACTTGGAACTACATTACTGTGCCAAGTTTCAAAGAGCTAGCACAAACCGTGTTTGATTTAGAGTTCCAACTACATGTATCCATATAGGAGAAAACAGAGTGAAACCTAAACATGAAAACGGTTACTGCAAAGGAACGGTTTAACATAGAAGAACGAAATTTGGTGAGCCAAGTGGGATTGGTGTACTGATCATTAAATGGAAGTATCATCAAGATTGGGTGAAAAAATGTTTGCTGAGATTTCAGGAAACTCGTAGTTTTTTGGAAGCTTGGCAACCCCTTTCAATGAAAGGGATTCTCGTCAGTCTCTGCTTGGGGCTACTTCAATAGCACACAAACCATAGCGATAGAACTTGGAACTACATTATTGTGCCAAGTTTCAAAGAGCTAGCACAAACCATGTTTGATTTAGAGTTCCAACTATATGTATCCATATAGGAGAAAACAGAGTGAAACCTAAACATGAAAACGGTTACTGCAAAGGAACGGTTTAACCTAGAAGAACAAAATTTGGTGAGCCAAGTGAGATTCGTGTACTGATCACTACCTGCAAGTATCATCAAGATTGGGTGAAAAAATGTTTGCTGAGATTTCAGGAAACTCGTTGTTTTTTGGAAGCTTGGCAACCCCTTTCAATGAAAGGGATTCTCGTCAGTCTCTGCTTGGGGCTACTTCAATAGCGCACAAACCATAGCGATACAACTTGGAACTACATTATTGTGCCAAGTTTCAAAGAGCTAGCACAATCCGTGTTTGATTTAGAGTTCCAACTACATGTATCCATATAGGAGAAAACAGAGTGAAACCTAAACATGAGAACGGTTACTGCAAAGGAACGGTTTAACCTAGAAGAACGAAATTTGGTGAGCCAAGTGGGATTGGTGTACTGATCATTAAATGGAAGTATCATCAAGATTGGTTGAAAAAATGTTTGCTGAGATTTCAGAAAACTCGTAGTTTTTTGGAAGCTTGGCAACCCCTTTCAAGGAAAGGGATTCTCATCAGTCTCTGCTTGGGGCTACTTCAATAGCACACAAAGCATAGCGATAGAACTTGGAACTACATTATTGTGCCAAGTGTCAGAGAGCTAGCACAAACCGTGTTTGATTTAGAGTTCCAACTACATGTATCCATATAGGAGAAAACAGAGTGAAACCAAAACATGAAAACGGTTACTGCAAAGGAACGGTTTAACCTAGAAGAACGAAATTTGGTGAGCCAAGTGGGATTGGTGTACTGATCATTAAATGGAAGTATCATCAAGATTGGGTGAAAAAATGTTTGCTGAGATTTCAGGAAACTCATAGTTTTTTGGAAGCTTGGCAACCCCTTTCAATGAAAGGGATTCTCGTCAGTCTCTGCTTGGGGCTACTTCAATAGCACACAAACCATAGCGATAGAACTTGGAACTACATTATTGTGCCAAGTTTCAAAGAGCTAGCACAAACCGTGTTTGATTTAGAGTTCCAACTACATGTATCCATATAGGAGAAAACAGAGTGAAACCTAAACATGAAAACGGTTACTGCAAAGGAACGGTTTAACCTAGAAGAACAAAATTTGGTGAGCCAAGTGAGATTCGTGTACTGATCACTACCTGCAAGTATCATCAAGATTGGGTGAAAAAATTTTTGCTGAGATTTCAGGAAACTCGTAGTTTTGTGGAAGCTTGGCAACCCCTTTCAATGAAAGGGATTCTCGTCAGTCTCTGCTTGGGGCTACTTCAATAGCACACAAACCGTAGCGTTAGAACTTGGAACTACATTATTGTGAAAAGTTTCAAAGACCTAGCACAAACCGTGTTTGATTTAGAGTTCCAAATACATGTATCCATATAGGAGAAAACACAGTGAAACCTAAACATGAAAAGGGTTACTGCAAAGGAACGGTTTAACCTAGAAGAACGAAATTTGGTGAGCCAAGTGGGATTGGTGTACTGATCATTAAATGGAAGTATCATCAAGATTTGTGAAAAAATGTTTGCTGAGATTTCAGAAAACTCGTAGTTTTTTGGAAGCTTGGCAACCCCTTTCAATGAAAGGGATTCTCATCAGTCTCTGCTTGGGGCTCCTTCAATAGCACACAAACCATAGCGATAGAACTTGGCACTACATTATTGTGCCAAGTTTCAAAGAGCTAGCACAAACCGTGTTTGATTTAGAGTTCCAACTACATGTATCCATATAGGAGAAAACAGAGTGAAACCTAAACATGAAAACGGTTACTGCAAAGGAACGGTTTAACCTAGAAGAACGAAATTTGATGAGCCAAGTGGGATTGGTGTACTGATCATTAAATGGAAGTATCATCAAGGTGGGGTGAAAAAATGTTTGCTGAGATTTCAGGAAACTCGTAGTTTTTTGGAAGCTTGGCAAGCCCTTTCAATGAAAGGGATTCTCGTCAGTCTCTGCTTGGGGCTACTTCAATAGCACACAAACCATAGCGATAGAAGTTGGAACTACATTATTGTGCCAAGTTTCAAAGAGCTAGCACAAACCGTGTTTGATTTAGAGTTCCAACTACATATATCCATATAGGAGAAAACAGAGTGAAACATAAACATGAAAACGGTTACTGCAAAGGAACGGTTTAACCTAGAAGAACGAAATTTGGTGAGCCAAGTGGGATTGGTGTACTGATCATTAAATGGAAGTATCATCAAGATGGAGTGAAAAAATGTTTGCTGAGATTTCAGGAAACTCGTAGTTTTTTGGAAGCCTGGCAACCCCTTTTATTAAAGGGATTCTCGTCAGTCTCTGCTTGGGGCTACTTCAATAGCACACAAACCATAGCAATAGAACTTGGAACTACATTATTGTGCCACGTTTCAAAGAGCTAGCACAAACCGTGTTTGATTTAGAGTTCCAACTACATGTATCCATATAGGAGAAAACAGAGTGAAACCTAAACATGAAAACGGTTACTGCAAAGGAACGGTTTAACCTAGAAGAACGAAATTTGGTGAGCCAAGTGGGATTGGTGTACTGATCATTAAATGGAAGTATCATCAAGATTGGGTGAAAAAATGTTTGCTGAGATTTCAGGAAACTCGTAGTTTTTTGGAAGCTTGGCAACCCCTTTCAATGAAAGGGATTCTTGTCAGTCTCTGCTTGGGGCTACTTCAATAGCACACAAACCATAGCGATAGAACTTGGAACTACATTATTGTGCCAAGTTTCAAAGAGCTAGCACAAACCATGTTTGATTTAGAGTTCCAACTACATGTATCCATATAGGAGAAAACAGAGTGAAACCTAAACATGAAAACGGTTACTGCAAAGGAACGGTTTAACCTAGAAGAACAAAATTTGGTGAGCCAAGTGAGATTCGTGTACTGATCACTACCTGCAAGTATCATCAAGATTGGGTGAAAAAATGTTTGCTGAGACTTCAGGAAACTCGTTGTTTTTTGGAAGCTTGGCAACCCCTTTCAATGAAAGGGATTCTCGTCAGTCTCTGCTTGGGGCTACTTCAATAGCACACAAACCATAGCGATAGAACTTGGAACTACATTATTGTGCCAAGTTTCAAAGAGCTAGCACAAACCGTGTTTGATTTAGAGTTCCAACTACATGTATCCATATAGGAGAAAACAGAGTGAAACCTAAACATGAAAACGGTTACTGCAAAGGAACGGTTTATTCTAGAAGAACGAAATTTGGTGAGCCAAGTGGGATTGGTGTACTGATCATTAAATGGAAGTATCATCAAGATTGGGTGAAAAAGTGTTTGCTGAGATTTCAGGAAACTCGTAGTTTTTTGGAAGTTTGGCAACCCCTTTCAATGAAAGGGATTCTCGTCAGTCTCTGCTTGGGGCTACTTCAATAGCACACAAACCATAGCGATAGAACTTGGAACTACATTATTGTGCCAAGTTTCAAAGAGCTAGCACAAACCGTGTTTGATTTAGAGTTCAAACTACATGTACCCATATAGGAAAAAACAGAGTGAAACCTAAACATGAAAACGGTTACTGCAAAGGAACGGTTCAACCTAGAAGAACGAAATTTGGTGAGCCAAGTGGGATTGGTGTACTGATCACTACCTGCAAGTATCATCAAGATTGGGTGAAAAAATGTTTGCTGAGATTTCAGGAAACTCGTAGTTTTTTGGAAGCTTGGCAACCCCTTTCAATGAAAGGGATTCTCGTCAGTCTCTGCTTGGGGCTACTTCAATAGCACACAAACCATAGCGATAGAACTTGGAACTACATTATTGTGCCAAGTTTCAAAGAGCTAGCACAAACCGTGTTTGATTTAGAGTTCCAACTACATGTATCCATATAGGAGAAAATAGAGTGAAACCTAAACATGAAAACGGTTCCTGCAAAGGAACGGTTTAACCTAGAAGAACGAAATTTGGTGAGCCAAGTGAGATTCGTGTACTGATCACTACCTGCAAGTATCATCAAGGTGGGGTGAAAAAATATTTGCTGAGATTTCAGGAAACTCGTTGTTTTTTGGAAGCTTGGCAACCCCTTTCAATGAAAGGGACTCTCGTCAGTCTCTGCTTGGGGCTACTTCAATAGCACACAAACCATAGCGATAGAACTTGGAACTACATTATTGTGCCAAGTTTCAAAGAGCTAGCACAAACCGTGTTTGATTTAGAGTTGCAACTACATGTATCCATATAGGAGAAAACAGAGTGAAACCTAAACATGAAAACGGTTACTGCAAAGGAACGGTTTAACCTAGAAGAACAAAATTTGGTGAGCCAAGTGAGATTCGTGTACTGATCACTACCTGCAAGTATCATCAAGATTGGGTGAAAAAATGTTTGCTGAGACTTCAGGAAACTCGTTGTTTTTTGGAAGGTTGGCAACCCCTTTCAATGAAAGGGATTCTCGTCAGTCTCTGCTATTGGCTACATCAATAGCACACAAACCATAGCGATAGAACTTGGAACTACATTATTGTGCCAAGTTTCAAAGAGCTAGCACAAACCGTGTTTGATTTAGAGTTCCAACTACATGTATCCATATAGGAGAAAACAGAGTGAAACCTAAACATGAAAACGGTTACTGCAAAGGAACGGTTTATTCTAGAAGAACGAAATTTGGTGAGCCAAGTGGGATTGGTGTACTGATCATTAAATGGAAGTATCATCAAGATTGGGTGAAAAAGTGTTTGCTGAGATTTCAGGAAACTCGTAGTTTTTTGGAAGTTTGGCAACCCCTTTCAATGAAAGGGATTCTCGTCAGTCTCTGCTTGGGGCTACTTCAATAGCACACAAACCATAGCGATAGAACTTGGAACTACATTATTGTGCCAAGTTTCAAAGAGCTAGCACAAACCGTGTTTGATTTAGAGTTCAAACTACATGTACCCATATAGGAAAAAACAGAGTGAAACCTAAACATGAAAACGGTTACTGCAAAGGAACGGTTCAACCTAGAAGAACGAAATTTGGTGAGCCAAGTGGGATTGGTGTACTGATCATTAAATGGAAGTATCATCAAGATTGGGTGAAAAAATGTTTGCTGAGATTTCAGGAAACTCGTAGTTTTTTGGAAGCTTGGCAACCCCTTTCAATGAAAGGGATTCTCGTCAGTCTCTGCTTGGGGCTACTTCAATAGCACACAAACCATAGCGATAGAACTTGGAACTACATTATTGTGCCAAGTTTCAAAGAGCTAGCACAAACCATGTTTGATTTAGAGTTCCAACTACATGTATCCATATAGGAGAAAACAGAGTGAAACCTAAACATGAAAACGGTTACTGCAAAGGAACGGTTTAACCTAGAAGAACAAAATTTGGTGAGCCAAGTGAGATTCGTGTACTGATCACTACCTGCAAGTATCATCAAGATTGGGTGAAAAAATGTTTGCTGAGATTTCAGGAAACTCGTTGTTTTTTGGAAGCTTGGCAACCCCTTTCAATGAAAGGGATTCTCGTCAGTCTCTGCTTGGGGCTACTTCAATAGCGCACAAACCATAGCGATACAACTTGGAACTACATTATTGTGCCAAGTTTCAAAGAGCTAGCACAATCCGTGTTTGATTTAGAGTTCCAACTACATGTATCCATATAGGAGAAAACAGAGTGAAACCTAAACATGAGAACGGTTACTGCAAAGGAACGGTTTAACCTAGAAGAACGAAATTTGGTGAGCCAAGTGGGATTGGTGTACTGATCATTAAATGGAAGTATCATCAAGATTGGGTGAAAAAATGTTTGCTGAGATTTCAGAAAACTCGTAGTTTTTTGGAAGCTTGGCAACCCCTTTCAGGGAAAGGGATTCTCATCAGTCTCTGCTTGGGGCTACTTCAATAGCACACAAACCATAGCGATAGAACTTGGAACTACATTATTGTGCCAAGTGTCAAAGAGCTAGCACAAACCGTGTTTGATTTAGAGTTCCAACTACATGTATCCATATAGGAGAAAACAGAGTGAAACCTAAACATGAAAACGGTTACTGCAAAGGAACGGTTTAACCTAGAAGAACGAAATTTGGTGAGCCAAGTGTGATTGGTGTACTGATCATTAAATGGAAGTATCATCAAGATGGAGTGAAAAAATGTTTGCTGAGATTTCAGGAAACTCGTAGTTTTTTGGAAGCTTGGCAACCCCTTTCAATTAAAGGGATTCTCGTCAGTCTCTGCTTGGGGCTACTTCAATAGCACACAAACCATAGCGATAGAACTTGGAACTACATTATTGTGCCAAGTTTCAAAGAGCTAGCACAAACCGTGTTTGATTTAGAGTTCCAACTACATGTATCCATATAGGAGAAAACAGAGTGAAACCTAAACATGAAAACGGTTACTGCAAAGGAACGGTTTAACCTAGAAGAACAAAATTTGGTGAGCCAAGTGAGATTCGTGTACTGATCACTACCTGCAAGTATCATCAAGATTGGGTGAAAAAATTTTTGCTGAGATTTCAGGAAACTCGTACTTTTTGGAAGCTTGGCAACCCCTTTCAATGAAAGGGATTCTCGTCAGTCTCTGCTTGGGGCTACTTCAATAGCACACAAACCGTAGCGATAGAACTTGGAACTACATTATTGTGCCAAGTTTCAAAGAGCTAGCACAAACCGTGTTTGATTTAGAGTTCCGACTACATGTATCCATATAGGAGAAAACACAGTGAAACCTAAACATGAAAAGGGTTACTGCAAAGGAACGGTTTAACCTAGAACAACGAAATTTGGTGAGCCAAGTGTCATTGGTGTACTGATCATTAAATGGAAGTATCATCAAGATTGGGTGAAAAAATGTTTGCTGAGATTTCAGGAAACTCGTAGTTTTTTGGAAGCTTGGCAACCCCTTTCAATGAAAGGGATTCTCATCAGTCTCTGCTTGGGGCTCCTTCAATAGCACAAAAACCATAGCGATAGAACTTGGCACTACATTATTGTGCCAAGTTTCAAAGAGCTAGCACAAACCGTGTTTGATTTAGAGTTCCAACTACATGTATCCATATAGGAGAAAACAGAGTGAAACCTAAACATGAAAACGGTTACTGCAAAGGAACGGTTTAACCTAGAACAACGAAATTTGGTGAGCCAAGTGGGATTGGTGTACTGATCATTAAATGGAAGTATCATCAAGGTGGGGTGAAAAAATGTTTGCTGAGATTTCAGGAAACTCGTAGTTTTTTGGAAGCTTGGCAAGCCCTTTTCAATGAAAGGGATTCTCGTCAGTCTCTGCTTGGGGCTACTTCAATAGCACACAAACCATAGCGATAGAACTTGGAACTACATTATTGTGCCAAGTTTCAAAGAGCTAGCACAAACCGTGTTTGATTTAGAGTTCCAACTACATGTATCCATATAGGAGAAAACAGAGTGAAACCTAAACATGAAAACGGTTACTGCAAAGGAACGGTTTAACCTAGAAGAACGAAATTTGGTGAGCCAAGTGTGATTGGTGTACTGATCATTAAATGGAAGTATCATCAAGATGGAGTGAAAAAATGTTTGCTGAGATTTCAGGAAACTCGTAGTTTTTTGGAAGCCTGGCAACCCCTTTCAATTAAAGGGATTCTCGTCAGTCTCTGCTTGGGGCTACTTCAATAGCACACAAACCATAGCGATAGAACTTGGAACTACATTATTGTGCCAAGTTTCAAAGAGCTAGCACAAACCGTGTTTGATTTAGAGTTCCAACTATATGTACCCATATAGGAAAAAACAGAGTGAAACCTAAACATGAAAACGGTAACTGCAAAGGAACAGTTTAACCTAGAAGAACGAAATTTGGTGAGCCAAGTGGGATTGGTGTACTGATCATTAAATGGAAGTATCATCAAGATTGGGTGAAAAAATGTTTGCTGAGATTTCAGGAAACTCATAGTTTTTTGGAAGCTTGGCAACCCCTTTCAATGAAAGGGATTCTCGTCAGTCTCCTGCTTGGGGCTACTTCAATAGCACACAAACCATAGCGATAGAACTTGGAACTACATTATTGTGCCAAGTTCAAAGAGCTAGCACAAACCGTGTTTGATTTAGAGTTCCAACTACATGTATCCATATAGGAGAAAACAGAGTGAAACCTAAACATGAAAACGGTTACTGCAAAGGAACGGTTTAACCTAGAAGAACGAAATTTAGTGAGCCAAGTGAGATTCGTGTACTGATCACTACCTGCAAGTATCATCAAGATTGGGTGAAAAAATTTTTGCTGAGATTTCAGGAAACTCGTTGTTTTTTGGAAGCTTGGCAACCCCTTTCAATGAAAGGGATTCTCGTCAGTCTCTGCTTGGGGCTACTTCAATAGCACACAAACCGTAGCGATAGAACTTGGAACTACATTATTGTGCCAAGTTTCAAAGAGCTAGCACAAACCGTGTTTGATTTAGAGTTCCAAATACATGTATCCATATAGGAGTAAACACAGTGAAACCTAAACATGAAAAGGGTTACTGCAAAGGAACGTTTAACCTAGAACAACGAAATTTGGTGAGCCAAGTGTGATTGGTGTACTGATCATTAAATGGAATATCATCAAGATGGAGTGAAAAAATGTTTGCTGAGATTTCAGGAAACTCGTAGTTTTTTGGAAAGCCTGGCAACCCCTTTCAATTAAAGGGATTCTCGTCAGTCTCTGCTTGGGGCTACTTCAATAGCACACAAACCATAGCGATAGAACTTGGAACTACATTACTGTGCCAAGTTTCAAAGAGCTAGCACAAACCGTGTTTGATTTAGAGTTCCAACTACATGTATCCATATAGGAGAAAACAGAGTGAAACCTAAACATGAAAACGGTTACTGCAAAGGAACGGTTTAACATAGAAGAACGAAATTTGGTGAGCCAAGTGGGATTGGTGTACTGATCATTAAATGGAAGTATCATCAAGATTGGGTGAAAAAAATGTTTGCTGAGATTTCAGGAAACTCGTTAGTTTTTGGAAGCTTGGCAACCCCTTTCAATGAAAGGGATTCTCGTCAGTCTCTGCTTGGGGCTACTTCAATAGCACACAAACCATAGCGATAGAACTTGGGAACTACATTATTGTGCCAAGTTTCAAAGAGCTAGCACAAACCATGTTTGATTTAGAGTTCCAACTACATGTATCCATATAGGAGAAAACAGAGTGAAACCTAAACATGAAAACGGTTACTGCAAAGAACGGTTTAACCTAGAAGAACAAAATTTGGTGAGCCAAGTGAGATTCGTGTACTGATCACTACCTGCAAGTATGCATCAAGATTGGGTGAAAAATGTTTGCTGAGATTTCAGGAAACTCGTTGTTTTTTGGAAGCTTGGCAACCCCTTTCAATGAAAGGGATTCTCGTCAGTCTCTGCTTGGGGCCTACTTCAATAGCGCACAAACCATAGCGATACAACTTGGAACTACATTATTGTGCCAAGTTTCAAAGAGCTATGCACAATCCGTGTTTGATTTTAGAGTTCCAACTACATGTATCCATATAGGAGAAAACAGAGTGAAACAAACATGAGAACGGTTACTGAAAGGAACGGTTTAACCTAGAAGAACGAAATTTGGTGAGCCAAGTGGGATTGGTGTACTGATCATTAAATGGAAGTATCATCAAGATTGTTGAAAAAATGTTTGCTGAGATTTCAGAAAACTCGTAGTTTTTTGGAAGCTTGGCAACCCCTTTCAAGGAAAGGGATTCTCATCAGTCTCTGCTTGGGGCTATTCCATAGCACACAAACCATAGCGATAGAACTTGGAACTACATTATTGTGCCAAGTGTCAAAGAGCTAGCACAAACCGTGTTGATTAGAGTTCCAACTACATGTATCCATATATGAGAAAACAGAAGTGAAACCTAAACATGAAAACGGTTACTGCAAAGGAACGGTTTAACCTAGAAGAACGAAATTTGGTGAGCCAAGTGCGATTGGTGTACTGATTCATTAAATGGAAGTATCATCAAGATGGAGTGAAAAAATGTTTGCTGAGATTTCAGGAAACTCGTAGTTTTTTGGAAGCTTGGCAACCCCTTTCAATGAAAGGGATTCTCGTCAGTCTCTGCTTGGGGCTACTTCAATAGCACACAAACCATAGCGATAGAACTTGGAACTACATTATTGTGCCAAGTTTCAAAGAGCTAGCACAAACCGTGTTTGATTTAGAGTTCCAACTACATGTATCCATATAGGAGAAAACAGAGTGAAACCTAAACATGAAAACGGTTACTGCAAAGGAACGGTTTACCTAGAAGAACAAAATTTGGTGAGCCAAGTGAGATTCGTGTACTGATCACTACCTGCAAGTATCATCAAGATTGGGTGAAAAAATTTTGCTGAGATTTCAGGAAACCGTAGTTTTTTGGAAGCTTGGCAACCCCTTTCAATGAAAGGGATTCTCGTCAGTCTCTGCCTTGGGGCTACTTCAATAGCACACAAACCGGAGCGATAGAACTTGGAACTACATTATTGTGCCAAGATTCAAAGAGCTAGCACAAACCGTGTTTGATTTAGAGTTCCAAATACATGTATCCATATAGGAGAAAACACAGTGAAACCTAAACATGAAAAGGGTTACTGCAAAGGAACGGTTTAACCTAGAACAACGAAATTTGGTGAGCCAAGTGTCATTGGTGTACTGATCATTAAATGGAAGTATCATCAAGATTTGTGAAAAAATGTTTGCTGAGATTTCAGAAAACTCGTAGTTTTTTGGAAGCTTGGCAACCCCTTTCAATTAAAGGGATTCTCGTCAGTCTCTGCTTGGGGCTACTTCAATAGCACACAAACCATAGCGATAGAACTTGGAACTATATTATTGTGCCAAGTTTCAAAGAGCTAGCACAAACCGTGTTTGATTTAGAGTTCCAACTATGTGTATCCATATAGGAGAAAACAGAGTGAAACCTAAACATGAAAACGGTTACTGCAAAGGAACGGGTTTAACCTAGAACAACGAAATTTGGTGAGCCAAGTGGGATTGGTGTACTGATCATTAAATGGAAGTATCATCAAGATTGGTTGAAAAAATGGTTTGCTGAGATTTCAGAAAACTCGTAGTTTTTTGGAAGCTTGGCAACCCCTTTCAATGAAAGGGATTCTCGTCAGTCTCTGCTTGGGGCTACTTCAATAGCACACAAACCATAGCGATAGAACTTGGAACTACATTATTGTGCCAAGTTTCAAAGAGCTAGCACAAACCGAGTTTGATTTAGAGTTCCAACTACATGTATCCATATAGGAGAAAACAGAGTGAAACCTAAACATGAAAACGGTTACTGCAAAGGAACGGTTTAACCTAGAAGAACGAAATTTGGTGAGCCAAGTGGGATTGGTGTACTGATCATTAAATGGAAGTATCATCAAGATGGGGTGAAAAAATGTTTGCTGAGATTTCAGGAAACTCGTAGTTTTTTGGAAGCTTGGCAACCCCTTTCAATGAAAGGGATTCTCGTCAGTCTCTGCTTGGGGCTACTTCAATAGCACACAAACCATAGCGATAGAACTTGGAACTACATTATTGTGCCAAGTTTCAAAGAGCTAGCACAAACCGTGTTTGATTTAGAGTTCCAACTACATGTATCTATATAGGAGAAAACAGAGTGAAACCTAAACATGAAACGGTTACTGCAAAGGAACGGTTTAACCTAGAAGAACGAAATTTGGTGAGCCAAGTGAGATTCGTGTACTGATCACTACCTGCAAGTATCATCAAGATTGGGTGAAAAAATATTTGCTGAGATTTCAGGAAACTCGTAGTTTTTTGGAAGCTTGGCAACCCCTTTCAATTAAAGGGATTCTCGTCAGTCTCTGCTGGGCTACTTCAATAGCACACAAACCATAGCGATAGAACTTGGAACTACATTATTGTGCCAAGTTTCAAAGAGCTAGCACAAACCGTGTTTGATTTAGAGTTCCAACTACATGTATCCATATAGGAGAAAACAGAGTGAAAGCTAAACAGAAACGGTTACTGCAAAGGAACGGTTTAACCTAGAAGAACAAAATTTGGTGAGCCAAGTGAGATTCGTGTACTGATCACTACCTGCAAGTATCATCAAGATTGGGTGAAAAATGTTTGCTGAGATTTAAGGAAACTCGTAGTTTTTTGGAAGCTTGGCAACCCCTTTCAATTAAAGGATTCTCGTCAGTCTCTGCTTGGGGCTACTTCAATAGCACACAAACCATAGCGATAGAACTTGGAACTACATTATTGTGCCAAGTTTCAAAGAGCTAGAACAAACCGTGTTTGATTTAGAGTTCCAACTACATGTATCCATATAGGAGAAAACAGAGTGAAACCTAAACATGAAAACGGTTACTGCAAAGGAACGGTTTAACCTAGAAGAACGAAATTTGGTGAGCCAAGTGAGATTCGTGTACTGATCACTACCTGCAAGTATCATCAAGATTGGGTGAAAAAATGTTTGCTGAGATTTCAGGAAACTCGTTGTTTTTTGAAGCTTGGCAACCCCTTTCAATGAAAGGGATTCTCGTCAGTCTCTGCTTGGGGCTACTTCAATAGCACACAAACCATAGCGAAAGAACTTGGAACTACATTATTGTGCCAAGTTTCAAAGAGCTAGCACAAACCGTGTTTGATTTGAGAGTTCCAACTACATGTATCCATATAGGAGAAAACAGAGTGAAACCTAAACATGAAAACGGTTACTGCAAAAGGAACGGTTTAACCTAGAAGAACGAATTTTGGTGAGCCAAGTGAGATTCGTGTACTGATCACTACCTGCAAGTATCATCAAGATTGGGTGAAAAAATGTTTGCTGAGATTTCAGGAAAACTCGTAGTTTTTTGGAAGCTTGGCAACCCTTTCAATTAAAGGGATTCTCGTCAGTCTCTGCCTGGGGCTACTTCAATAGCACACAAACCATAGCGATAGAACTTGGAACTACATTATTGTGCCAAGTTTCAAAGAGCTAGCACAAACCGTGTTTGATTTAGAGTTCCAAATACATGTATCCATATAGGAGAAAACAGAGTGAAACCTAAACATGAAAACGGTTACTGCAAAGGAACGGTTTAACCTAGAAGAACGAAATTTGGTGAGGCAAGTGGGATTGGTGTACTGATCATTAAATGGAAGTATCATCAAGATGGGGTGAAAAAATATTTGCTGAGATTTCAGGAAACTCGTAGTTTTTTGGAAGCTTGGCAACCCCTTTCAAATGAAAGGGATTCTCATCAGTCTCTGCTTGGGGCTACTTCAATAGCACACAAACCATAGCGATAGAACTTGGAACTATATTATGGTGCCAAGTTTCAAAAAGCTAGCACAAACCGTGTGTTTGATTTAGAGTTCCAAATACATGTATCCATATAGGAGAAAACAGAGAGAGTGAAACTAAACATGAAAACGGTTACTGCAAAGGAACGGTTTAACCTAGAAGAACGAAATTTGGTGATTCCAAGTGAGATTCGTGTACTGATCACTACCTGCAAGTATCATCAAGATTGGGTGTAAAAATATTTGCTGAGATTTCAGGAAACTCGTTGTTTTTTGGAAAGCTTGGCAACCCCTTTCAATGAAAGGGATTCTCGTCAGTCTCTGCTTGGGGCTACTTCAATAGCACACAAATTCATAGCGATAGAACTTGGAACTACATTATTGTGCCAAGTTTCAAAGAGCTAGCACAAACCGTGTTTGATTTAGAGTTCCAACTACATGTATCCATATAGGAGAAAACAGAGTGAAACCTAAACATGAAAATGGTTACTGCAAAGGAACGGTTTAACCTAGAAGAATGAAATTTGGTGAGCCAAGTGGGGATTGGTGTACTGATCATTAAATGGAATTATCATCAAGATGGGGTGAAAAAATGTTTGCTGAGATTTCAGGAAACTCGTAGTTTTTTGTAAGCTTGGCAACCCCTTTCAATGAAAGGGATTCTCGTCAGTCTCTGCTTGGGGCTACTTCAATAGCACACAAACCATAGCGATAGAACTTGGAACTACATTATTGTGGCCAAGTTTCAAAGAGCTAGCACAAACCGTGTTTGATTTAGAGTTCCAACTACATGTATCCATATAGGAGAAAACAGAGTGAAACCTAAACATGAAAACGGTTACTGCAAAGGAATGGTTTAACCTAGAAGAACGAAATTTGGTGAGCCAAGTGGGATTGGTGTACTGATCATTAAATGGAAGTATCATCAAGATTGGGTGAAAAAATGTTTGCTGTGATTTCAGGAAACTCGTAGTTTTTTGGAAGCTTGGCAACCCCTTTCAATGAAAGGGATTCTCGTCAGTCTCTGCTTGGGGCTACTTCAATAGCACACAAACCATAGCGATAGAACTTGGAACTACATTATTGTGGCAAGTTTCAAAGAGCTAGCACAAACCGTGTTTGATTTAGAGTTCCAACTACATGTATCCATATAGGAGAAAACAGAGTGAAACCTAAACATGAAAACGGTTACTGCAAAGGAACGGTTAACCTAGAAGAACGAAATTTGGTGAGCCAAGTGGGATTGATGTACTGATCATTAAATGGAAGTATCATCAAGTTTGGGTGAAAAAATGTTTGCTGGGATTTCAGGAAACTCGTAGTTTTTTGGAAGCTTGGCAACCCCTTCCAATGAAAGGGATTCTCGTCAGTCTCTGCTTGGGGCTACTTCAATAGCACACAAACCATAGCGATAGAACTTGGAACTACATTATTGTGCCAAGTTTCAAAGAGCTAGCAAAACCCTGTTTGATTTAGAGTTCCAACTACATGTATCCATATAGGAGAAAACAGAGTGAAACCTAAACATGAAACGGTTACTGCAAAGGAACGGTTTAACCTAGAAGAACGAAATTTGGTGAGCCAAGTGAGATTCGTGTACTGATCACTACCTGCAAGTATCATCAAGATTGGGTGAAAAAATGTTGCTGAGATTTCAGGAAACTCGTAGTTTTTTGGAAGCTTGGCAACCCCTTTCAATGAAAGGGATTCTCATCAGTCTCTGCTTGGGGCTACTTCAATAGCACACAAACCATAGCGATAGAACTTGGAACTACATTATTGTGCCAAGTTTCAAAGAGCTAGCACAAACCGTGTGTTGATTTAGAGTTCCAACTACATGTATCCATATAGGAGAAAACAGAGTGAAACCTAAACATGAAAACGGTTACTGCAAAGGAACGGTTTAACCTAGAAGAACGAAATTTGGTGAGCCAAGTTGGGATTGGTGTACTGATCATTAAATGGAAGTATCATCAAGATTGGGTGAAAAAATGTTTGCTGAGATTTCAGGAAACTCGTAGTTTTTTGGAAGCTTGGCAACCCCTTTCAATGAAAGGGATTCTCATCAGTCTCTGCTTGAGGCTACTTCAATAGCACACAAACCATAGCGATAGAACTTGGAACTATATTATTGTGCCAAGTTTCAAAAAGCTAGCACAAACGTGTTTGATTTAGAGTTCCAAATACATGTATCCATATAGGAGAAAACAGAGTGAAACCTAAACATGAAAACGGTTACTGCAAAGGAACGGTTTAACCTAGAAGAACGAAATTTGGTGATTCCAAGTGAGATTCATGTACTGATCACTACCTGCAAGTATCATCAAGATTGGGTGAAAAAATATTTGCTGAGATTTCAGGAAACTCGTAGTTTTTTGGAAGCTTGGCAACCCCTTTCAATTAAAGGGATTCTCGTCAGTCTCTGCTTGGGGCTACTTCAATAGCACACAAACCATAGCGATAGAACTTGGAACTACATTATTGTGCCAAGTTTCAAAGAGCTAGCACAAACCGTGTTTGATTTAGAGTTTCCAACTACATGTATCCATATAGGAGAAACCAGAGTGAAACCTAAACATGAAAACGGTTACTGTAAAGGAACGGTTTAACCTAGATGAACAAAATTTGGTGAGCCAAGTGAGATTCGTGTACTGATCACTACCTGCAAGTATCATCAAGATTGGGTGAAAAATCTTTGCTGAGATTTCAGGAAACTCGTTGTTTTTTGGAAGCTTGGCAACCCCTTTCAATGAAAGGGATTCTCGTCAGTCTCTGCTTGGGGCTACTTCAATAGCACACAAACCATAGCGATAGAACTTGGAACTACATTATTGTGCCAAGTTTCAAAGAGCTAGCACAAACCGTGTTTGATTTAGAGTTCCAACTACATGTATCCATATAGGAGAAAACAGAGTGAAACCTAAACATGAAAACGGTTACTGCAAAGGAATGGTTTAACCTAGAAGAACGAAATTTGGTGAGCCAAGTGGGATTGGTGTACTGATCATTAAATGGAAGTATCATCAAGATTGGGTGAAAAAATGTTTTCTGTGATTTCAGGAAACTCGTAGTTTTTTGGAAGCTTGGCAACCCCTTTCAATGAAAGGGATTCTCGTCAGTCTCTGCTTGGGGCTACTTCAATAGCACACAAACCATAGCGATAGAACTTGGAACTACATTATTGTGGCAAGTTTCAAAGAGCTAGCACAAACCGTTGTTTGATTTAGAGTTCCAACTACATGTATCCATATAGGAGAAAACAGAGTGAAACCTAAACATGAAAACGGTTACTGCAAAGGAACGGTTTAACCTAGAAGAACGAAATTTGGTGAGCCAAGTGGGATTGATGTACTGATCATTAAATGGAAGTATCATCAAGATTGGGTGAAAAATGTTTGCTGAGATTTCAGGAAACTCGTAGTTTTTTGGAAGCTTGGCAACCCCTTCCAATGAAAGGGATTCTCGTCAGTCTCTGCTTGGGGCTACTTCAATAGCACACAAACCATAGCGATAGAACTTGGAACTACATTATTGTGCCAAGTTTCAAAGAGCTAGCACAACCATGTTTGATTTAGAGTTTTAACTACATGTATCCATATAGGAGAAAACAGAGTGAAACCTAAACATGAAAACGGTTACTGCAAAGGAACGGTTTAACCTAGAAGAACGAATTTTGGTGAGCCAAGTGAGATTCGTGTACTGATCACTACCTGCAAGTATCATCAAGATTGGGTGAAAAAATGTTTGCTGAGATTTCAGGAAACTCGTAGTTTTTTGGAAGCTTGGTAACCCCTTTCAATTAAAGGGATTCTCGTCAGTCTCTGCCTGGGGCTACTTCAATAGCACACAAACCATAGCGATAGAACTTGGAACTACATTATTGTGCCAAGTTTCAAAGAGCTAGCACAAACCGTGTTTGATTTAGAGTTCCAAATACATGTATCCATATAGGAGAAAACAGAGTGAAACCTAAACATGAAACGGTTACTGCAAAGGAACGGTTTAACCTAGAAGAACGAAATTTGGTGAGGCAAGTGGGATTGGTGTACTGATCATTAAATGGGAAGTATCATCAAGATGGGGTGAAAAAATATTTGCTGAGATTTCAGGAAACTCGTAGTTTTTTGGAAGCTTGGCAACCCCTTTCAATGAAAGGGATTCTCATCAGTCTCTGCTTGGGGCTACTTCAATAGCACACAAACCATAGCGATAGAACTTGGAACTATATTATTGTGCCAAGTTTCAAAAAGCTAGCACAAACCGTGTTTGATTTAGAGTTCCAAATACATGTATCCATATAGGAGAAACAGAGTGAAACCTAAACATGAAAACGGTTACTGCAAAGGAACGGTTTAACCTAGAAGAACGAAATTTGGTGATTCCAAGTGAGATTCGTGTACTGATCACTACCTGCAAGTATCATCAAGATTGGGTGTAAAAATATTTGCTGAGATTTCAGGAAACTCGTTGTTTTTTGGAAGCTTGGCAACCCCTTTCAATGAAAGGGATTCTCGTCAGTCTCTGCTTGGGGCTACTTCAATAGCACACAAATCATAGCGATAGAACTTGGAACTACATTATTGTGCCAAGTTTCAAAGAGCTAGCACAAACCGTGTTTGATTTAGAGTTCCAACTACATGTATCCATATAGGAGAAAACAGAGTGAAACCTAAACATGAAATGGTTACTGCAAAGGAACGGTTTAACCTAGAAGAATGAAATTTGGTGAGCCAAGTGGGATTGGTGTACTGATCATTAAATGGAATTATCATCAAGATGGGTGTGAAAAAATGTTTGCTGAGATTTCAGGAAACTCGTAGTTTTTTGGAAGCTTGGCAACCCCTTTCAATGAAAGGGATTCTCGTCAGTCTCTGCTTGGGGCTACTTCAATAGCACACAAACCATAGCGATAGAACTTGGAACTACATTATTGTGCCAAGTTTCAAAGAGCTAGCACAAACCGTGTTTGATTTAGAGTTCCAACTACATGTATCCATATAGGAGAAAACAGAGTGAAACCTAAACATGAAAACGGTTACTGCAAAGGAATGGTTTAACCTAGAAGAACCGAAATTTGGTTGAGCCAAGTGGGATTGGTGTACTGATCATTAAATGGAAGTATCATCAAGATTGGGTGAAAAAATGTTTGCTGTGATTTCAGGAAACTCGTAGTTTTTTGGAAGCTTGGCAACCCCTTTCAATGAAAGGGATTCTCGTCAGTCTCTGCTTGGGGCTACTTCAATAGCACACAAACCATAGCGATAGAACTTGGAACTACATTATTGTGGCAAGTTTCAAAGAGCTAGCACAAACCGTGTTTGATTTAGAGTTCCAACTACATGTATCCATATAGGAGAAACAGAGTGAAACCTAAACATGAAAACGGTTACTGCAAAGGAACGGTTTAACCTAGAAGAACGAAATTTGGTGAGCCAAGTGGGATTGATGTACTGATCATTAAATGGAAGTATCATCAAGATTGGGTGAAAAAATGTTTGCTGAGATTTCAGGAAACTCGTAGTTTTTTGGAAGCTTGGCAACCCTTCCAATGAAAGGATTCTCGTCAGTCTCTGCTTGGGGCTACTTCAATAGCACACAAACCATAGCGATAGAACTTGGAACTACATTATTGTGCCAAGTTTCAAAGAGCTAGCACAAACCCTGTTTGATTTAGAGTTCCAACTACATGTATCCATATAGGAGAAAACAGAGTGAACCTAAACATGAAAACGGTTACTGCAAAGGAACGGTTTAACCTAGAAGAACGAAATTTGGTGAGCCAAGTGAGATTCGTGTACTGATCACTACCTGCAAGTATCATCAAGATTGGGTGAAAAAATGTTTGCTGAGATTTCAGGAAACTCGTAGTTTTTTGGAAAGCTTGGCAACCCCTTTCATGAAAGGGATTCTCATCAGTCTCTGCTTGGGGCTACTTCAATAGCACACAAACCATAGCGATAGAACTTGGAACTACATTATTGTGCCAAGTTTCAAAGAGCTAGCACAAACCGTGTTTGATTTAGAGTTCCAACTACATGTATCCATATAGGAGAAAACAGAGTGAAACCTAAACATGAAAACGGTTACTGCAAAGGAACGGTTTAACCTAGAAGAACGAAATTTGGTGAGCCAAGTTGGATTGGTGTACTGATCATTAAATGGAAGTATCATCAAGATTGGGTGAAAAATGTTTTGCTGAGATTTCAGGAAACTCGTAGTTTTTTGGAAGCTTGGCAACCCCTTTCAATGAAA
>NW_027551797.1:0-77321 GCF_045843805.1 Urocitellus parryii
GAAAAAATGTTTGCTGAAATTTCCGGAAACTCGCAGTTTTTGGGAAACTTGGCAACCCCTTTCAATGAAAGTGATTCTCGTCAGTCTCTGCTTGGGGCTACGTGAATAGGACACAAACCATAGCGATAAAGTGGGAACTACATTATTGTGCCAAGTTTCAAAGACCTAGCACAAACCGTGTTTGATTTAGAGTTCCAACTACATGTATCCATATAGGAGAAAACAGAGTGAAACCTAAACATGAAAACGGTTACTGCAAAGGAACGATTTAACCTAGAAGAACGAAATTTGGTGAGCCAAGTGTGATTCGTGTACTGATCAGTACCTGCAAGTATCATCAAGATTGGGTGAAAAAATGTTTGCTGAGATCACATTAAACTCGTAGTTTTTTGGAAGCTTGGCGACCCCTTTCAATGAATGTGATTCTTGTCAGTCTCTGCTTGGGGCTACTTCAATAAGACAGAAAGCAGAGCGATAGAATTGGAACTACATTATTGTGCCAAGTTTCATAGAGCTAGCACAAACCGTGTTTGATTTAGGGTTCCAACTACATGTATCCATATAGGAGAAAACAGAGTGAAACCTAAACATGAAAACGGTTACTACAAAGGAACGGTTTAACCTAGAAGAACGAAATTTGGTGAGCCAAGTGGGATTGGTGGGCTGATCATTAAATGGAAGTATCATGAAGATTGGGTGAAAAAATGTTTGCTGAGATTTCCGGAAACTCGTACTTTTGGGAAGCTTGGAAACCCCTTTCAATGAAAGTGATTCTCGTCAGTCTCTGCTTGGGGCTTCTTCAATAGGACACAAACCAAAGCGATAGAACTTGGAACTACATTATTGTGCCAAGTTTCAAAGAGCTAGCACAAACCGTGTTTGGATTTCGAGTTCCAACTACATGTATCCATATAGGAGAAAACAGAGTGAAACCTAAACATGAAAACGGTTACTGCAAAGGAACGGTTTAACCTAGAAGAACGAAATTTGGTGAGCCAAGTTGGATTGGTGGGCTCATCATTAAATGGAAGTATCATCAACATTGGGTGAAAAAATATTTGCTGAGATATCCTGAAACTCGCAGGTTTTTGGAAGCTTGACAACCCCTTTCAATGAAAGTGATTCTCGTCAGTCTGTGCTTTGGGCTACTTCAATAGGACACAAACCATAGCGATAGAACTTGGAACTACATTATTGTGCCAAGGTTCAAAGAGCTAGCACAAACCGTGTTTGATTTAGAGTTCCAACTACATGTATCCATATAGGAGAAAACAGAGTGAAACCTAAACATGAAAACGGTGTTACTGCAATGGAACGGTTTAACCTAGAAGAACGAAATTTGGTGAGCCATGTGGGATTGGTGGACTGATCAATAATGGAAGTTTCATCAAGATTGGGTGAAAAAATATTTGCTGATATTTCAGGAAACTCGTGGTTTTTTGGAAGCTTGGCAACCACTTTCAATGAAAGTGATTCTCGTCAGTCTCTGCTTGTGGCTACTTCAATAGGACACATACCATAGCAATAGAACTTGGAACTACATTATTGTGCCAGGTTTCAAAGAGCTAGCACAAACCGAGTTTGATTTAGAGTTCCAAATACATGTATCCATATAGGAGAAAACAGAGTGAAACCTAAACATGAAAACGGTTTCTGCAAAGGAACGGTTTAACCTAGAAGAACGAAATTTGGTGAGCCAAGTGGGATTGGTGGGCTGATCATTAAATGGAAGTATCATCAACATTGGGTGAAAAAATGTTTGCTGAGATTTCCTTAAACTCGCAGTTGTTGGGCAGCTTGGCAACCCCTTTCAATGAAAGTGATTCTCGTCATTCTCTGCTTGGGGCTACTTTAATAGGACACAAACCATAGCGAGAGAACTTGGAACTACATTATTGTGCAAAGTTTCAAAGAGCTAGCACAAACCGTGTTTGATGTAGAGTTCCAACTACATGTATCCATATTGGAGAAAACAGAGTGAAACCTAAACATGAAAATGGTTACTGCAAAGGAACGGTTTAACCTAGAAGAACGAAATTTGGTGAGCCAAGTGTGATTCGTGTACTGATCACAACCTGCAAGTATCATCAAGATTTGGTGAAAAAATATTTGCTGAGATTACATTAAACTCGTAGTTTTTTGGAAGCTTGCCAACCCCTTTCAATGAAACTGATTCTTGTAAGTCTCTGCTTGGAGCTACTTCAATAGGACAGAAAGCATTGTGATAGAACTTGGAACTACATGATTGTGCCAAGTTTCAAAGAGCTAGCACAAACCGTGTTTGATTTAGAGTTCCAACTACATGTATCCATATAGGAGAAAACAGAGTGAAACCTAAACATGAAAACGGTTACTGCAAAGGAACGGTTTAACCTAGAAGAACGAAATTTGGTGAGCCAAGTGTGATTCGTGTACTGATCACTACCTGCAAGTATCATCAAGATTGGGTGAAAAAATGTTTGCTGAGATTACATTAAACTCGTAGTTTTTTGTAAGCTTGGCAACCCCTTTCAATGAAAGTGATTCTTGTCAGTCTCTGCTTGGGGCTAATTCAATAAGACAGAAAGCATAGCGATAGAATTGGAACTACATTATTGTGCCAAGTTTTCATAGAGCTAGCACAAACCCTGTTTGATTTAGAGTTCCAACTACATGTATCCATATAGGAGAAAACAGAGTGAAACCTAAACATGAAAACTTTTACTGCAAAGGAACGGTTTAAATTAGAAGAAAGAAATTTGGTGAGCCAAGTGGGATTGGTGGGCTGATCATTAAATGGAAGTATCATCAAGATTGGGTGAAAAAATGTTTGCTGAGATTTCCGGAAACTCGTACTTTTTGGAAGCTTGGAAACCCCTTTCAATGAAAGTGATTCTCGTCATTCTCTGCTGGGGGCTTCTTCAAGAGGACACAAACCATAGCGATAGAATTTGGAACTACATTATTGTGCCAAGTTTCAAAGAGCTAGCACAAACCGTGTTTGATTTCGAGTTCCAACTACATGTATCCATATAGGAGAAAACAGAGTGAAACCTAAACATGAAAACGGTTACTGCAAAGGAACGGTTTAACCTAGAAGAACGAAATTTGGTGAGCCAAGTTGGATTGGTGGGCTGATCATTAAATGGAAGTATCATCAACATTGGGTGAAAAAATGTTTGCTGAGATATCCTGAAACTCGCAGGTTTTTGGAAGCTTGGCAACCCCTTTCAATGAAAGTGATTCTCGTCAGTCTGTGCTTTGGGCTACATCAATAGGACACAAATCATAGCGATAGAACTTGGAACTACATTATTGTGCCAAGTTTCAAAGAGCTAGCACAAACCGTGTTTGATTTAGATTTCCAACTACAAGTATCCATATAGGAGAAAACAGAGTGAAACCTAAACATGAAAACGGTTACTGCAAAGGAAAGGTTTAACCTAGAAGAACGAAATTGGGTGAGCCAAGTGGGATTGGTGGGCTGATCATTAAATGGAAGTATCATCAACATTGGGTGAAAAAATGTTTGCTGAGATATCCTGAAACTCGCAGTTTTTTGGAAGCTTGGCAACCCCTTTCAATGAAAGTGATTCTCGTCAGTCTCTGCTTGCGGCTACTTTAAAAGGACACAAACCATAGCGATAGAACTTGGAACTACATTATTGTGCCAAGTTTCAAAGAGCTAGCACAAACCGTGTATGATTTAGAGTTCCAACTACATGTATCCATATAGGAGAAAACAGAGTGAAACCTAAACATGAAAACGGTTACTGCAAAGGAACGGTTTAACCTAGAAGAACGAAATTTGGTGAGCCAAATGGGATTGGTGGGCTGATCATTAAATGGAAGTATCATCAAGATTGGGTGAAAAAATGTTTGCTGAGATTTCCGGAAACTCGCAGTTTTTGGGAAGCTTGGCAACCCCTTTCAATGAAAGTGATTCTCGTCAGTCTCTGCTTGGGGCTACTTTAATAGGACACAAACCATAGCGATAGAACTTGGAACTACATTATTGTGCCAAGTTTCAAAGACCTAGCACAAACCGTGTTTGATTTAGAGTTCCAACTACATGTATCCATATAGGAGAAAACAGAGTGAAACCTAAACATGAAAACGGTTACTGCAAAGGAAAGGTTTAACCTAGAAGAACGAAATTTGGTGAGGCAAGTGTGACTCGTGTACTGATCACTACCTGCAAGTATCATCAAGATTGGGTGAAAAAATGTTTGCTGAGATTACATTAAACTCGTAGTTTTTCGTAAGCTTGGCAACCCCTATCAATGAAAGTGATTCTTGTCAGTCTCTGCTTGGGGCTACTTCAATAAGACAGAAAGCATAGCGATAGAATTGGAACTACATTATTGTGCCAAGTTTCATAGAGCTAGCACAAACCCTGTTGGATTTAGAGTTCCAACTACATGTATCCATATAGGAGAAAACAGAGTGAAACCTAAACATGAAAACTTTTACTGCAAAGGAACGGTTTAAATTAGAAGAACGAAATTTGGTGAGCCAAGTGGGATTGGTGGGCTGATCATTAAATGGAAGTATCATCAAGATTGGGTGAAAAAATATTTGATGAGATTTCCAGAAACTCGTACTTTTTGGAAGCTTGGCAACCCCTTTCCATGAAAGTGATTCTCCTCAGTCTGTGCTTTGGGCTACATCAATAGGACACAAACCATTGTGATAGAACTTGGAACTACATTATTGTGCCAAGTTTCAAAGAGCTAGCACAAACCGTGTTTGATTTAGAGTTCCAACTACAAGTATCCATATAGGAGAAAACAGAGTGAAACCTAAACATGAAAACGGTTACTGCAAAGAAACGGTTTAACCTAGAAGAACGAAATTGGGTGAGCCAAGTGGGATTGGTGGGCTGATCATTAAATAGAAGTATCATCAACATTGGGTGAAAAAATGTTTGCTGAGATATCCTGAAACTCGCAGGTTTTTGGAAGCTTGGCAACCCCTTTCAATGAAAGTGATTCTCGTCAGTCTGTGCTTTGGGCTACATCAATAGGACACAAACCATCGTGATAGAACTTGGAACTACATTATTGTGCCAAGTTTCAAAGAGCTAGCACAAACCGTGTTTGATTTAGAGTTCCAACTACAAGTATCCATATAGGAGAAAACAGAGTGAAACCTAAACATGAAAACGGTTACTGCAAAGGAACGGTTTAACCTAGAAGAACGAAATTTGGTGAGCCAAGTGTGATTCGTGTACTGATCACAACCTGCAAGTATCATCAAGATTTTGGTGAAAAAATATTTGCTGAGATTACATTAAACTCGTAGTTTTTTGGAAGCTTGCCAACCCCTTTCAATGAAACTGATTCTAGTCAGTCTCTGCTTGGAGCTACTTCAATAGGACAGAAAGCATTGCGATAGAACTTGGAACTACATTATTGTGCCAAGTTTCAAAGAGCTAGCACAAACCGTGTTTGATTTAGAGTTCCAACTACATGTATCCATATAGGAGAAAACAGAGTGAAACCTAAACATGAAAACGGTTACTGCAAAGGAACGGTTTAACCTAGAAGAACGAAATTTGGTGAGCCAAATGGGATTGGTGGGCTGATCATTAAATGGAAGTATCATCAACATTGGGTGAAAAAATGTTTGCTGAGATTTCCGGAAACTCGCAGTTTTTGGGAAGCTTGGCAACCCCTTTCAATGAAAGTGATTCTCGTCAGTCTCTGCTTGGGGCTACTATAATACGACACAAACCATAGCGATAGAACTTGGAACTACATTATTGTGCCAAGTTTCAAAGACCTAGCACAAACCGTGTTTGATTTAGAGTTCCAACTACATGTATCCATATAGGAGAAAACAGAGTGAAACCTAAACATGAAAACGGTTACTGCAAAAGAACGGTTTAACCTAGAAGAACGAAATTTGGTGTGCCAAATGGGATTGGTGGGCTGATCATTAAATGGAAGTATCATCAACATTGGGTGAAAAAATGTTTGCTGAGATTTCCGGAAACTCGCAGTTTTTGGGAAGGTTGGCAAACCCTTTCAATGAAAGTGATTCTCGTCAGTCTCTGCTTGGGGCTACTTTAATAGGACACAAACCATAGCGATAGAACTTGGAACTACATTATTGTGCCAAGTTTCAAAGACCTAGCACAAACCGTGTTTGATTTAGAGTTCCAACTACATGTATCCATATAGGAGAAAACAGAGTGAAACCTAAACATGAAAACGGTTACTGCAAAGGAACGGTTTAACCTAGAAGAACGAAATTTGGTGAGCCAAATGGTATTGGTGGGCTGATCATTAAATGGAAGTATCATCAACATTGGGTGAAAAAATGTTTGCTGAGATTTCCGGAAACTCGCAGTTTCGGGAAGCTTGGCAACCCCTTTCAATGAAAGTGATTCTCGTCAGTCTCTGCTTGGGGCTACTTTAATAGGACACAAACCATAGCGATAGAACTTGGAACTACATTATTGTGCCAAGTTTCAAAGACCTAGCACAAACCGTGTTTGATTTAGAGTTCCAACTACATGTATCCATATAGGAGAAAACAGAGTGAAACCTAAACATGAAAACGGTTACTGCAAAGGAACGGTTTAACCTAGAAGAACGAAATTTGGTGAGGCAAGTGTGATTCGTGTTCTGATCACTACCTGCAAGTATCATCAAGATTGGGTGAAAAAATGTTTGCTGAGATTTCCGGAAACTCGCAGTTTTTTTGGAAGCTTGTCAACCCCTTTTAATGAAAGTGATTCTCGTCAGTCTCTGCTTGGGGCTACTTCAATAGGACACAAACCATGGAGATAGAACTTGGAACTACATTATTGTGCCAAGTTTCAAAGAGCTAGCACAAACCGTGTTTGATTTAGAGTTCCAACTACATGTATCCATATAGGAGAAAACAGAGTGAAACCTAAACATGAAAACGGTTACTGCAAAGGAACGGTTTAACCTAGAAGAACGAAATTTGGTGAGCCAAGTGGGATTCGTGTACTGATCACTACCTGCAAGTATCATCAAGATTGGGTGAAAAAATGTTTGCTGAGATTTCAGGAAACTCGTAGTTTTTGGAAGCTTGGCAACCCCTTTTAATGAAAGTGATTCTCGTCAGTGTCTGCTTGGGGTTACTTCAATAGGACAGAAACCATAGCGATAGAACTTGGAACTACATTATTGTGACAAGTTTCAAAGAGCTAGGACAAACCGTGTTTGATTTGGAGTTCCAACTACATGTATCCATATAGGAGAAAACAGAGTGAAACCTAAACATGAAAACGGTTACTGCAAAAGAACGGTTTAACCTAGAAGAACGAAATTTGGTGAGCCAAGTGGGATTGGTGGGCTGATCATTAAATGGAAGTATCATCAAGATTGGGTGAAAAAATGTTTGCTGAGATTTCCGGAAACTCGCAGTTTTTGGGAAGCTTGGCAACCCCTTTCAATGAAAGTGATTCTCGTCAGTCTCTGCTTTGGGCTACTTCAATAGGACACAAACCATGGCGATAGAACATGGAACTACATGATTGTGCCAAGTTTCAAAGAGCTAGGACAAACCTTGTTTGATTTAGAGTTCCAACTACATGTATCCATATAGGAGAAAACAGAGTGAAACCTAAACATGAAACGGTTACTGCAAAGGAAAGGTTTAACCTAGAAGAACGAAATTTGGTGAGCCAAGTGGGATTCATGTAGTGATCACTACCTGAAAGTATCATCAAGATTGGGTGAAAAAATGTTTGCTGAGATTTCCGGAAACTCGTACTTTTTGGAAGCTTGGCAACCCCTTTCAATGAAAGTGATTCTCATCAGTCTCTGCTTGGGGCTACTTCAATTGGACACAAACCATAGCGATAGAACGTGGAACTACATTATTGTGCCAAGTTTCAAAGAGCTAGCACAAACCGTGTTTGATTTAGAGTTCCAACTACATGTATCCATACAGGAGAAAACAGAGTGAAACCTAAACATGAAAACGGTTACTGCAAAGGAACGGTTTAACCTAGAAGAACGAAATTTGGTGAGCAAAGTGGGATTGGTGGGCTGATCATTAAATGGAAGTTTCATCAAGATTGGGTGAAAAAAATGTTTGCTGAGATTTCCGGAAACTCGTACTTTTTGGAAGCTTGGCAACCCCTTTCAATGAAAGTGATTCTCGTCAGTCTCTGCTTGGGGCTTCTTCAATAGGACACAAACCATAGCGATAGAACTTGGAACTACATTATTTTGCCAAGTTTCAAAGAGCTAGCACAAACCGTGTTTGATTTAGAGTTCCAACTACATGTATCCATATAGGAGAAAACAGAGTGAAACCTAAAAATGAAAACGGTTGCTGCAAAGGAACGGTTTAACCTAGAAGAACGAAATTTGGTGAGCCAAGTTGTATTGGTGGGCTGATCATTAAATGGAAGTATCATCAACATTGGGTGAAAAAATGTTTGCTGAGATTTCCGGTAACTCGCAGTTTTTGGGAAGCTTGGCAACCCCTTTCAATGAAAGTGATTCTCCTCATTCTCTGCTTGGGGCTACTTTAATAGGACACAAACCATAGCGAGAGAACTTGGAACTACATTATTGTGCCAAGTTTCAAAGAGCTAGCACAAACCGTGTTGATTTAGAGTTCCAACTACATGTATCCATATAGGAGAAAACAGAGTGAAACCTAAACATGAAAGCAGTTACTGCAAAGGAAAGATATAACATAGAAGAACGAAATTTGGTGAGCCAAGTGGGATTCATGTACTGATCACTACCTGCAAGTATCATCAAATTGGGGGAAAAAATGTTTGCTGAGTTTTCCGTAAACTCGTACTTTTTGGAAGCTTGGCAACCCCTTTCAATGAAAGTGATTCTCGTCAGTGTCTGCTTTGGGCTACTTCAATAGGACAGAAACCATAGCGATAGAACTTGGAACTACATTATTGTGACAAGTTTCAAAGAGCTAGCGCAAACCGTGTTTGATTTGGAGTTCCAACTACATGTATCCATGTAGGAGAAAACAGAGTGAAACCTAAACATGAAAACGGTTACTGCAAAGGAACGGTTTAACCTAGAAGAACGAAATTTGGTGAGCCATGTGGGATTGGTGGGCTGATCATTAAATGGAAGTATCATCAAGATTGGGTGAAAAAATGTTTGCTGAGATGTCAGGAAAATCGTAGTTTTATGGAAGCTTGGCAAACCCTTTCAATGAAAGTGATTCTCGTCAGTCTCTTCTTGGGGCTACATCAATAGGACACAAACCATTGCGATAGAACTTGGAACTACATGATTGTGCCAAGTTTCAAAGAGCTAGCACAAACGTGTTTGATTTAGAGTTGCAAGTACGTGTATCCATATAGGAGAAAACAGAGTGAAACCTAAATATGAAAACGGTTACTGCAAAGGAACGGTTTAACTTAGAAGAACGAAATTTGGTGATCCAAGTGGATTGGTGGGCTGATCATTAAATGGAATATCATCAAGATTGGGTGAAAAAATGTTTGCTGAGATTTCCGGAACACTCGTACTTTTTGGAAGCTTGGAAACTCTTTCAATGAAAGTGATTCTCGTCAGTCTCTGCTTGGGGCTTCCTCAATAGGACACAAACCATAGCAATAGAACATGGAACTACATTATTGTTCCAAGTTTCATAGAGCTAGCACAAACCGTGTTTGATTTCGAGTTCCAACTACATGTATCCATATAGGAGAAAACAGAGTGAAACCTAAACATGAAAACGGTTACTGCAAAGGAACGGTTAAACTAGAAGAACGAAATTTGTTGAGCCAAGTGGGATTGGTGGGCTGATCATTAAATGGAAGTATCATCAACATTGGGTGAAAAAATGTTTGGTGAGATACCCTGAAACTCGCAGTTTTTTGGAAGCTTCGCAACCCCTTTCAATGAAAGTGATTCTCGTCAGTCTCGGCTTGGGACTACTTCAATAGGAAACAAACCATAGCGAAAGAAGTTGGATCTACATTATTGTGCCAAGTTTCAAAGAGCTTTCACAACCGAATTTGATTTAGAGTTCCAACTACATGTATGCATATAGGAGAAAACAGAGTGAAACCTAAACATGAAAACGGTTACTGCAAAGGAACGGCTTAACCTAGAAGAACGAAATTTGGTGAGCCAATTGGGATTGGGGGATGATCATTAAATGGAAGTTTCATCAAGATTGGGTGAAAAAATGTTTGCTGAGATTTCAGGAAACTCGTAGTTTTTTGGAAGATTGGCAACCACTTTCAATGAAAGTGATTCTCGTCAGTCTCTGCTTGTGGCTACTTCAATAGGACACAAACCATAGCGATAGAACTTGGAACTACATTCTTGTGCCAAGTTTCAAAGAGCTAGCACAAACCGTGTTTGATATAGAGTTCCAACTACATGTATCCATAAAGGAGAAAACAGAGTGAAACCTAAACATGAAAACGGTTACTGCAAAGGAACGGTTTAACCTAGAAGAACGAAATTTGGTGAGCCATGTGTGATTCTTGTACTGATCACTACCTGCAAGTATCATCAAGATTGGGTGAAAAATGTTTGCTGAGATTATATTAAACTCGTAGTTTTTTGGAAGCTTGGCACCCCTTACAAATAAAAGTGATTCTTGTCAGTCTCTGCTTCGGGCTTCTTGAATAGGACACAAACCATAGCGATAGAACTTGTAACTACATTATTGTGCCAAGTTTCAAAGAGCTAGCACAAACTGTGTTTGATTTGGAGTTCCAACTACATGTATCCATATAGGAGAAAACAGAGTGAAACCTAAACATGAAAACGGTTACTGCAAAGGAACGGTTTAACCTAGAAGAACGAAATTTGGTGAGCCAAGTTGGATTGGTGGGCTGATCATTAAATGGAAGTATCATCAAGATTGGGTGAAAAAATGTTTGCTGAGATAGCCTGAAACTCGCAGGTTTTTGGAAGCTTGGCAACCCCTTTCAATGAAAGTGATTCTCGTCAGTCTGTGCTTTGGGCTACTTCAATAGGACACAAACCATAGCGATCGAACTTGGAACTACATTATTGTGCCAAGTTTCAAAGAGCTTGCACAAACCGAGTTTGATTTAGAGTTCCAACTACATGTATACATATAGGAGAAAACAGAGTGAAACCTAAACATGAAAACCTTTTCTGCAAAGGAACGGGTTTAACCTAGAAGAACGAAATTTGGTGAGCCAATTGGGATTGGTGGGCTGATCATTAAATGGAAGTATCATCAAGATTGTGTGAAAAAATGTTTGCTGAGATTTCAGGAAACTCGTAGTTTTTTGGAAGCTTGGCAACCCCTTTCAATGAAAGTGATTCTCGTCAGTCTCTGCTTGGGGCTATTTCAATAGGACACAAACCATAGCGATAGAACTTGGAACTACATTATTGTGCCACGTTTCAAAGAGCTAGCACAAACCGTGCTTGATTTAGAGTTCCAACTACAAGTATCCATATAGGAGAAAACAGAGTGAAACCTAAACATGAAAACGGTTACTGCAAAGGAACGGTTTAACCTAGAAGAACGAAATTTGGTGAGCCATGTGGGATTCATGTACTGATCACTACCTGCTAGTATCATCAAATTGGGGGAAAAAATGTTTGCTGAGATTTCCGTAAACTCGTACTTTTTGGAAGCTTGGCAACCACTTTCAATGAATGTGATTCTCGTCAGTCTCTGCTTGGGGCTAATTCAATAGCACACAAACCATAGCGATAGAACTTGGAACTACATTATTGTGCCAAGTTTCAAAGAGCTAGCACAAACCGTGTTTGATTTCGAGTTCCAACTACCTGTTTCCATATAGGAGAAAACAGAGTGAAACCTAAACATGAAAACGGTTACTGCAAAGGAACGGTTTAACCTAGAAGAACGAAATTTGGTGAGCCAAATGGGATTGGTGGGCTGATCATTAAATGGAAGTATCATCAACATTGGGTGAAAAAATGTTTGCTGAGATTTCCGGAAACTCGCAGTTTTTGGGAAGCTTGGCAACCCCTTTCAATGAAAGTGATTCTCGTCAGTCTCTGCTTGGGGCTACTATAATACGACACAAACCATAGCGATAGAACTTGGAACTACATTATTGTGCCAAGTTTCAAAGACTAGCACAAACCGTGTTTGATTTAGAGTTCCAACTACATGTATCCATATAGGAGAAAACAGAGTGAAACCTAAACATGAAAACGGTTACTGCAAAAGAACGGTTTAACCTAGAAGAACTGAAATTTGGTGTGCCAAATGGGATTGGTGGGCTGATCATTAAATGGAAGTATCATCAACATTGGGTGAAAAAATGTTTGCTGAGATTTCCGGAAACTCGCAGTTTTTGGGAAGGTTGGCAAACCCTTTCAATGAAAGTGATTCTCGTCAGTCTCTGCTTGGGGCTACTTTAATAGGACACAAACCATAGCGATAGAACTTGGAACTACATTATTGTGCCAAGTTTCAAAGACCTAGCACAAACCGTGTTTGATTTAGAGTTCCAACTACATGTATCCATATAGGAGAAAACAGAGTGAAACCTAAACATGAAAACGGTTACTGCAAAGGAACGGTTTAACCTAGAAGAACGAAATTTGGTGAGCCAAATGGTATTGTGGGGCTGATCATTAAATGGAAGTATCATCAACATTGGGTGAAAAAATGTTTGCTGAGATTTCCGGAAACTCGCAGTTTTGGGAAGCTTGGCAACCCCTTTCAATGAAAGTGATTCTCGTCAGTCTCTGCTTGGGGCTACTTTAATAGGACACAAACCATAGCGATAGAACTTGGAACTACATTATTGTGCCAAGTTTCAAAGACCTAGCACAAACCGTGTTTGATTTAGAGTTCCAACTACATGTATCCATATAGGAGAAAACAGAGTGAAACCTAAACATGAAAACGGTTACTGCAAAGGAACGGTTTAACCTAGAAGAACGAAATTTGGTGAGGGCAAGTGTGATTCGTGTTCTGATCACTACCTGCAAGTATCATCAAGATTTGGGTGAAAAAATGTTTGCTGAGATTTCCGGAAACTCGCAGTTTTTTTGGAAGCTTGTCAACCCCTTTTAATGAAAGTGATTCTCGTCAGTCTCTGCTTGGGGCTACTTCAATAGGACACAAACCATGGCGATAGAACTTGGAACTACATTATTGTGCCAAGTTTCAAAGAGCTAGCACAAACCGTGTTTGATTTAGAGTTCCAACTACATGTATCCATATAGGAGAAAACAGAGTGAAACCTAAACATGAAAACGGTTACTGCAAAGGAACGGTTTAACCTAGAAGAACGAAATTTGGTGAGCCAAGTGGGATTCGTGTACTGATCACTACCTGCAAGTATCATCAAGATTGGGTGAAAAAATGTTTGCTGAGATTTCAGGAAACTCGTAGTTTTGGAAGCTTGGCAACCCCTTTTAATGAAAGTGATTCTCGTCAGTGTCTGCTTGGGGTTACTTCAATAGGACAGAAACCATAGCGATAGAACTTGGAACTACATTATTGTGACAAGTTTCAAAGAGCTAGGACAAACCGTGTTGATTTGGAGTTCCAACTACATGTATCCATATAGGAGAAAACAGAGTGAAACCTAAACATGAAAACGGTTACTGCAAAAGAACGGTTTAACCTAGAAGAACGAAATTAGGTGAGCCAAGTGGGATTGGTGGGCTGATCATTAAATGGAAGTATCATCAAGATTGGGTGAAAAAATGTTTGCTGAGATATCCGGAAACTCGCAGTTTTTGGGAAGCTTGGCAACCCCTTTCAATGAAAGTGATTCTCGTCAGTCTCTGCTTTGGGCTACTTCAATAGGACACAAACCATGGCGATAGAACATGGAACTACATGATTGTGCCAAGTTTCAAAGAGCTAGGACAAACCGTGTTTGATTTAGAGTTCCAACTACATGTATCCATATAGGAGAAAACAGAGTGAAACCTAAACATGAAACGGTTACTGCAAAGGAAAGGTTTAACCTAGAAGAACGAAATTTGGTGAGCCAAGTGGGATTCATGTAGTGATCACTACCTGAAAGTATCATCAAGATTGGGTGAAAAAATGTTTGCTGAGATTTCCGGAAACTCGTACTTTTTGGAAGCTTGGCAACCCCTTTCAATGAAAGTGATTCTCATCAGTCTCTGCTTGGGGCTACTTCAATTGGACACAAACCATAGCGATAGAACGTGGAACTACATTATTGTGCCAAGTTTCAAAGAGCTAGCACAAACCGTGTTTGATTTAGAGTTCCAACTACATGTATCCATACAGGAGAAAACAGAGTGAAACCTAAACATGAAAACGGTTACTGCAAAGGAACGGTTTAACCTAGAAGAACGAAATTTGGTGAGCAAAGTGGGATTGGTGGGCTGATCATTAAATGGAAGTTTCATCAAGATTGGGTGAAAAAATGTTTGCTGAGATTTCCGGAAACTCGTACTTTTTGGAAGCTTGGCAACCCCTTTCAATGAAAGTGATTCTCGTCAGTCTCTGCTTGGGGCTTCTTCAATAGGACACAAACCATAGCGATAGAACTTGGAACTACATTATTTTGCCAAGTTTCAAAGAGCTAGCACAAACCGTGTTTGATTTAGAGTTCCAACTACATGTATCCATATAGGAGAAAACAGAGTGAAACCTAAAAATGAAAACGGTTGCTGCAAAGGAACGGTTTAACCTAGAAGAACGAAATTTGGTGAGCCAAGTTGTATTGGTGGGCTGATCATTAAATGGAAGTATCATCAACATTGGGTGAAAAAATGTTTGCTGAGATTTCCGGTAACTCGCAGTTTTTGGGAAGCTTGGCAACCCCTTTCAATGAAAGTGATTCTCCTCATTCTCTGCTTGGGGCTACTTTAATAGGACACAAACCATAGCGATAGAACTTGGAACTACATTATTGTGCCAAGTTTCAAAGAGCTAGCACAAACCGTGTTTGATTTAGAGTTCCAACTACATGTATCCATATAGGAGAAAACAGAGTGAAACCTAAACATGAAAGCAGTTACTGCAAAGGAAAGATTTAACATAGAAGAACGAAATTTGGTGAGCCAAGTGGGATTCATGTACTGATCACTACCTGCAAGTATCATCAAATTGGGGGAAAAAATGTTTGCTGAGTTTTCCGTAAACTCGTACTTTTTGGAAGCTTGGCAACCCCTTTCAATGAAAGTGATTCTCGTCAGTGTCTGCTTTGGGCTACTTCAATAGGACAGAAACCATAGCGATAGAACTTGGAACTACATTATTGTGACAAGTTTCAAAGAGCTAGCGCAAACCGTGTTTGATTTGGAGTTCCAACTACATGTATCCATGTAGGAGAAAACAGAGTGAAACCTAAACATGAAAACGGTTACTGCAAAGGAACGGTTTAACCTAGAAGAACGAAATTTGGTGAGCAAAGTGGGATTGGTGGGCTGATCATTAAATGGAAGTTTCATCAAGATTGGGTGAAAAAATGTTTGCTGAGATTTCAGGAAAATCGTAGTTTTCTGGAAGCTTGGCAACCCCTATCAATGAAAGTGATTCTCGTCAGTCTCTGCTTGGGGCTACATCAATAGGACACAAACCATTGCGATAGAACTTGGAACTACATGATTGTGCCAAGTTTCAAAGAGCTAGCACAAACCGTGTTTCATTTAGAGTTCCAACTACATGTATCCATATAGGAGAAAACAGAGTGAAACCTAAACATTAAAACGGTTACTGCAAAGGAACGGTTTAACCTAGAAGAACGAAATTTGGTGAGCCATGTGGGATTCATGTACTGATCACTACCTGCAAGTATCATCAAATTGGGGGAAAAAATGTTTGCTGAGATTTCCGTAAACTCGTACTTTTTGGAAGCTTGGCAACCCCTTTCAATGAATGTGATTCTCGTCAGTCTCTGCTTGGGGCTAATTCAATAGGACACAAACCATAGTGATAGAACTTGGAACTACATTCTTGTGCCAAGTTTCAAAGAGCTAGCACAAACCGTGTTTGATTTAGAGTTCCAACTACGTGTATCCATATAGGAGAAAACAGAGTGAAACCTAAACATGAAAACGGTTACTGCAAAGGAACGGTTTAACCTAGAAGAACGAAATTTGGTGAGCCAAGTGGGATTGGTGGGCTGATCATTAAATGGAAGGATCATCAACATTGGGTGAAAAAATGTTTGCTGAGATATCCTGAAACTCGCAGTTTTTTGGAAGCTTGGCAACCCCTTTCAATGAAAGTGATTCTCGTCAGTCTCTGCTTGGGGCTACTTCAATAGGACACAAACCATAGCGATAGAAGTTGGAACTACATTATTGTGCCACGTTTCAAAGACCTTGCACAAACCGAGTTTGATTTAGACTTCCAACTACATGTATCCATATAGGAGAAAACAGAGTGAAACCTAAACATGAAAACGGTTACTGCAAAGGAACAGTTTAACCTAGAAGAACGAAATTTGGTGAGCCAAGTGTGATTCGTGTACTGATCACTACCTACAAGTATCATCAAGATTGGGTGAAAAAATGTTTCCTGAGATTACATTAAACTCGTAGTTTTTTGGAAGCTTGGCAACCCCTTTCAATGAAAGTGATTCTTGTCAGTCTCTGCTTTGGGCTACTCAATAAGACAGAAAGCATAGCGATAGAATTGGAACTACATTATTGTGCCAACTTTCATAGAGCTAGCACAAACCGTGTTTGATTTAGAGTTCCAACTACATGTATCCATATGGGAGAAAACAGAGTGAAACGTAAACATGAAAACGGTTACTGCAAAGGAACGGTTTAACCTAGAAGAACGAAATTTGGTGAGCCAAGTGGGATTGTTAGACTGATCATTAAATGGAAGTTTCATCAAGATTGGGTGAAAAAATGTTTGCTGAGATTTCAGTAAACTCGTAGTTTTTTTGAAGCTTGGCAACTCCTTTCAATGAAAGTCTTTCTCGTCAGTCTCTGCTTGTGGCTACATCAGTAGGACACAAACCATAGCGATAGAACTTGGAACTACATTATTGTGCCAAGTTTCAAAGAGCTAGCACAAACCGTGTTTGATTTAGAGTTCCAACTACATGTATCCATATAGGAGAAAACAGAGTGAAACCTAAACATGAAAGCAGTTACTGCAAAGGAAAGATTTAACCTAGAAGAACGAAATTTGGTGAGCCAAGTGGGATTCATGTACTGATCACTACCTGCAAGTATCATCAAATTGGGGGAAAAAATGTTTGCTGAGTTTTCCGTAAACTCGTACTTTTTGGAAGCTTGGCAACCCCTTTCAATGAAAGTGATTCTCGTCAGTGTCTGCTTTGGGCTACTTCAATAGGACAGAAACCATAGCGATAGAACTTGGAACTACATTATTGTGACAAGTTTCAAAGAGCTAGCGCAAACCGTGTTTGATTTGGAGTTCCAACTACATGTATCCATGTAGGAGAAAACAGAGTGAAACCTAAACATGAAAACGGTTACTGCAAAGGAACGTTTTAACCTAGAAGAACGAAATTTGGTGAGCCATGTGGGATTGGTGGGCTGATCATTAAATGGAAGTATCATCAAGATTGGGTGAAAAAATGTTTGCTGAGATTTCAGGAAAATCGTAGTTTTATGGAAGCTTGGCAAACCCTTTCAATGAAAGTGATTCTCGTCAGTCTCTTCTTGGGGCTACATCAATAGGACACAAACCATTGCGATAGAACTTGGAACTACATGATTGTGCCAAGTTTCAAAGAGCTAGCACAAACCGTGTTTGATTTAGAGTTGCAAGTACGTGTATCCATATAGGAGAAAACAGAGTGAAACCTAAATATGAAAACGGTTACTGCAAAGGAACGGTTTAACTTAGAAGAACGAAATTTGGTGATCCAAGTGGATTGGAGGGCTGATCATTAAATGGAATATCATCAAGATTGGGTGAAAAAATGTTTGCTGAGATTTCCGGAAACTCGTACTTTTTGGAAGCTTGGAAACTCCTTTCAATGAAAGTGATTCTCGTCAGTCTCTGCTTGGGGCTTCCTCAATAGGACACAAACCATAGCAATAGAACATGGAACTACATTATTGTTCCAAGTTTCATAGAGCTAGCACAAACCGTGTTTGATTTCGAGTTCCAACTACATGTATCCATATAGGAGAAAACAGAGTGAAACCTAAACATGAAAACGGTTACTGCAAAGGAACGGTTTAAACTAGAAGAACGAAATTTGTTGAGCCAAGTGGGATTGGTGGGCTGATCATTAAATGGAAGTATCATCAACATTGGGTGAAAAAATGTTTGGTGAGATACCCTGAAACTCGCAGTTTTTTGGAAGCTTCGCAACCCCTTTCAATGAAAGTGATTCTCGTCAGTCTCGGCTTGGGACTACTTCAATAGGAAACAAACCATAGCGAAAGAAGTTGGATCTACATTATTGTGCCAAGTTTCAAAGAGCTTTCACAACCGAGTTTGATTTAGAGTTCCAACTACATGTATGCATATAGGAGAAAACAGAGTGAAACCTAAACATGAAAACGGTTACTGCAAAGGAACGGCTTAACCTAGAAGAACGAAATTTGGTGAGCCAATTGGGATGGGGGGATGATCATTAAATGGAAGTTTCATCAAGATTGGGTGAAAAAATGTTTGCTGAGATTTCAGGAAACTCGTAGTTTTTTGGAAGATTGGCAACCACTTTCAATGAAAGTGATTCTCGTCAGTCTCTGCTTGTGGCTACTTCAATAGGACACAAACCATAGCGATAGAACTTGGAACTACATTCTTGTGCCAAGTTTCAAAGAGCTAGCACAAACCGTGTTTGATATAGAGTTCCAACTACATGTATCCATAAAGGAGAAAACAGAGTGAAACCTAAACATGAAAACGGTTACTGCAAAGGAACGGTTTAACCTAGAAGAACGAAATTTGGTGAGCCATGTGTGATTCTTGTACTGATCACTACCTGCAAGTATCATCAAGATTGGGTGAAAAAATGTTTGCTGAGATTATATTAAACTCGTAGTTTTTTGGAAGCTTGGCAACCCCTTACAATAAAAGTGATTCTTGTCAGTCTCTGCTTCGGGCTTCTTGAATAGGACACAAACCATAGCGATAGAACTTGTAACTACATTATTGTGCCAAGTTTCAAAGAGCTAGCACAAACTGTGTTTGATTTGGAGTTCCAACTACATGTATCCATATAGGAGAAAACAGAGTGAAACCTAAACATGAAAACGGTTACTGCAAAGGAACGGTTTAACCTAGAAGAACGAAATTTGGTGAGCCAAGTTGGATTGGTGGGCTGATCATTAAATGGAAGTATCATCAAGATTGGGTGAAAAAATGTTTGCTGAGATAGCCTGAAACTCGCAGGTTTTTGGAAGCTTGGCAACCCCTTTCAATGAAAGTGATTCTCGTCAGTCTGTGCTTTGGGCTACTTCAATAGGACACAAACCATAGCGATCGAACTTGGAACTACATTATTGTGCCAAGTTTCAAAGAGCTTGCACAAACCGAGTTTGATTTAGAGTTCCAACTACATGTATACATATAGGAGAAAACAGAGTGAAACCTAAACATGAAAACCTTTTCTGCAAAGGAACGGTTTAACCTAGAAGAACGAAATTTGGTGAGCCAATTGGGATTGGTGGGCTGATCATTAAATGGAAGTATCATCAAGATTGTGTGAAAAAATGTTTGCTGAGATTTCAGGAAACTCGTAGTTTTTTGGAAGCTTGGCAACCCCTTTCAATGAAAGTGATTCTCGTCAGTCTCTGCTTGGGGCTATTTCAATAGGACACAAACCATAGCGATAGAACTTGGAACTACATTATTGTGCCACGTTTCAAAGAGCTAGCACAAACCGTGCTTGATTTAGAGTTCCAACTACAAGTATCCATATAGGAGAAAACAGAGTGAAACCTAAACATGAAAACGGTTACTGCAAAGGAACGGTTTAACCTAGAAGAACGAAATTTGGTGAGCCATGTGGGATTCATGTACTGATCACTACCTGCTAGTATCATAAATTGGGGGAAAAAATGTTTGCTGAGATTTCCGTAAACTCGTACTTTTTGGAAGCTTGGCAACCACTTTCAATGAATGTGATTCTCGTCAGTCTCTGCTTGGGGCTAATTCAATAGCACACAAACCATAGCGATAGAACTTGGAACTACATTATTGTGCCAAGTTTCAAAGAGCTAGCACAAACCGTGTTTGATTTCGAGTTCCAACTACCTGTTTCCATATAGGAGAAAACAGAGTGAAACCTAAACATGAAAACGGTTACTGCAAAGGAACGGTTTAACCTAGAAGAACGAAATTTGGTGAGCCATGTGGGATTCATGTACTGATCACTACCTGCAAGTATCATCAAATTGGGGGAAAAAATGTTTGCTGAGATTTCCGTAAACTCGTACTTTTTGGAAGCTTGGCAACCCCTTTCAATGAATGTGATTCTCGTCAGTCTCTGCTTGGGGCTAATTCAATAGGACACAAACCATAGTGATAGAACTTGGAACTACATTCTTGTGCCAAGTTTCAAAGAGCTAGCACAAACCGTGTTTCATTTAGAGTTCCAACTACGTGTATCCATATAGGAGAATACAGAGTGAAACCTAAACATGAAAACGGTTACTGCAAAGGAACGGTTTAAACTAGAAGAACGAAATTTGGTGAGCCAAGTGGGATTGGTGGGCTGATTATTAAATGGAAGTATCAGCAACATTGGGTGAAAAAATGTTTGCTGAGATATCCTGAAACTCGCAGTTTTTTGGAAGCTTGGCAACCCCTTTCAATGAAAGTGATTCTCGTCAGTCTCTGCTTGGGGCTACTTCAATAGGACACAAACCATAGCGATAGAAGTTGGAACTACATTATTGTGCCACGTTTCAAAGACCTTGCACAAACCGAGTTTGATTTAGAGTTCCAACTACATGTATCCATATAGGAGAAAACAGAGTGAAACCTAAACATGAAAACGGTTACTGCAAAGGAACAGTTTAACCTAGAAGAACGAAATTGGGTGAGCCAAGTGTGATTCGTGTACTGATCACTACCTGCAAGTATCATCAAGATTGGGTGAAAAAATGTTTCCTGAGATTACATTAAAATCGTAGTTTTTTGGAAGCTTGGCAACCACTTTCAATGAAAGTGATTCTTGTCAGTCTCTGCTTGGGGCTACTTCAATAAGACAGAAAGCATAGCGATAGAATTGGAACTACATTATTGTGCCAAGTTTCATAGAGCTAGCACAAACCGTGTTTGATTTAGAGTTCCAACTACATGTATCCATATAGGAGAAAACAGAGTGAAACCTAAATATGAAAACGGTTACTGCAAAGGAACGGTTTAACCTAGAAGAACGAAATTTGGTGAGCCAAATGGGATTGGTGGGCTGATCATTAAATGGAAGTTTCATCAAGATTGGGTGAAAAAATGTTTGCTGAGATATCCTGAAACTCGCAGTTTTTTGGAAGCTTGGCAACCCATTTCAATGAAAGTGATTCTCGTCAGTCTCTGCTTGGGGATACTTCAATAGGACACAAACCATAGCGATAGAAGTTGGATCTACATTATTGTGCCAAGATTCAAAGAGCTTGCACAACCGAGTTTGATTTAGAGTTCCAACTACATGTATACATATAGGAGAAAACAGAGTGAAACCTAAACATGAAAACGGTTACTGCAAAGGAACGGTTTAACCTAGAAGAACGAAATTTGGTGAGCCAATTGGGATTGGGGGGATGATCATTAAATGGAAGTTTCATCAAGATTGGGTGAAAAAATGTTTCCTGATATTTCAGGAAACTCGTAGTTTTTTGGAAGATTGGCAACCACTTTCAATGAAAGTGATTCCCGTCAGTCTCTGCTTGGGGCTACATCAGTAGGACACAAACCATAGCGATAGAACTTGGAACTACATTATTGTTCCAAGGATCAAAGAGCTTGCACAAACCGTGTTTGATTTAGAGTTCCAACTACATGTATCCATGTAGGAGAAAACACAGTGAAACCTAAACATGAAAATGGTTACTGCAAAGGAACGGTTTAACCTAGAAGAACAAAATTTGGTGAGCCATGTGGGATTCATGTACTGATCACTACCTGCAAGTATCATCAAGATTGGGTGAAAAAATGTTTGCTGAGATTTCAGGAAACTCGTACATTTTGGAAGCTTGGCTACCCCTTTCAATGAATGTGAATCTCGTCAGTCTCTGCTTTGGGCTACTTCATAGGACACAAACCATAGCGATAGAACTTGGAACTACATTATTGTGCCAAGTTTGAAAGAGCTGGCACAAACCGTGTTTGATTTAGAGTTCCAACTACATGTATCCATATTGGAGAACACAGAGTGAAACCTAAACATGAAAACGGTTACTGCAAAGGAAAGATTTAACCTAGAAAAACGACATTTGGTAAGCCAAGTGGGATTCATGTACTGATCAATACCTGCAAGTATCATCAAGATTGGGTGAAAAAATGTTTGTGAGATTTCCGGAAACTCCTACTTTTTGGAAACTCGGCAACGCCTTTCAATGAAAGTGATTCTCGTCAGTCTCTGCTTGGGGCTACTTCAATAGGACACAAACCATAGCGATAGAACTTGGAACTACATTATTGTGCCACGTTTCAAAGAGCTTGCACAAACCGAGTTTGATTTAGAGTTCCAACTACATGTATCCATATAGGGGAATACAGAGTGAAACCTAAACATGAAAACGGTTACTGCAAAGGAACGGTTTAAACTAGAAGAACGAAATTTGGTGAGCCAAGTGGGATTGGTGGGCTGATTATTAAATGGAAGTATCAGCAACATTGGGTGAAAAAATGTTTGCTGAGATATCCTGAAACTCGCAGTTTTTTGGAAGCTTGGCAACCCCTTTCAATGAAAGTGATTCTCGTCAGTCTCTGCTTGGGGCTACTTCAATAGGACACAAACCATAGCGATAGAAGTTGGAACTACATTATTGTGCCACGTTTCAAAGACCTTGCACAAACCGAGTTTGATTTAGAGTTCCAACTACATGTATCCATATAGGAGAAAACAGAGTGAAACCTAAACATGAAAACGGTTACTGCAAAGGAACAGTTTAACCTAGAAGAACGAAATTGGGTGAGCCAAGTGTGATTCGTGTACTGATCACTACCTGCAAGTATCATCAAGATTGGGTGAAAAAATGTTTCCTGAGATTACATTAAAATCGTAGTTTTTTGGAAGCTTGGCAACCACTTTCAATGAAAGTGATTCTTGTCAGTCTCTGCTTGGGGCTACTTCAATAAGACAGAAAGCATAGCGATAGAATTGGAACTACATTATTGTGCCAAGTTTCATAGAGCTAGCACAAACCGTGTTTGATTTAGAGTTCCAACTACATGTATCCATATAGGAGAAAACAGAGTGAAACCTAAATATGAAAACGGTTACTGCAAAGGAACGGTTTAACCTAGAAGAACGAAATTTGGTGAGCCAAATGGGATTGGTGGGCTGATCATTAAATGGAAGTTTCATCAAGATTGGGTGAAAAAATGTTTGCTGAGATATCCTGAAACTCGCAGTTTTTTGGAAGCTTGGCAACCCATTTCAATGAAAGTGATTCTCGTCAGTCTCTGCTTGGGGATACTTCAATAGGACACAAACCATAGCGATAGAAGTTGGATCTACATTATTGTGCCAAGATTCAAAGAGCTTGCACAACCGAGTTTGATTTAGAGTTCCAACTACATGTATACATATAGGAGAAAACAGAGTGAAACCTAAACATGAAAACGGTTACTGCAAAGGAACGGTTTAACCTAGAAGAACGAAATTTGGTGAGCCAATTGGGATTGGGGGGATGATCATTAAATGGAAGTTTCATCAAGATTGGGTGAAAAAATGTTTCCTGATATTTCAGGAAACTCGTAGTTTTTTGGAAGATTGGCAACCACTTTCAATGAAAGTGATTTCCGTCAGTCTCTGCATGGGGCTACATCAGTAGGACACAAACCATAGCGATAGAACTTGGAACTACATTATTGTTCCAAGGATCAAAGAGCTTGCACAAACCGTGTTTGATTTAGAGTTCCAACTACATGTATCCATGTAGGAGAAAACACAGTGAAACCTAAACATGAAAATGGTTACTGCAAAGGAACGGTTTAACCTAGAAGAACAAAATTTTGTGAGCCATGTGGGATTCATGTACTGATCACTACCTGCAAGTATCATCAAGATTGGGTGAAAAAATGTTTGCTGAGATTTCAGGAAACTCGTACATTTTGGAAGCTTGGCTACCCCTTTCAATGAATGTGAATCTCGTCAGTCTCTGCTTTGGGCTACTTCATAGGACACAAACCATAGCGATAGAACTTGGAACTACATTATTGTGCCAAGTTTGAAAGAGCTGGCACAAACCGTGTTTGATTTAGAGTTCCAACTACATGTATCCATATTGGAGAACACAGAGTGAAACCTAAACATGAAAACGGTTACTGCAAAGGAAAGTTTTAACCTAGAAAAACGACATTTGGTAAGCCAAGTGGGATTCATGTACTGATCAATACCTGCAAGTATCATCAAGATTGGGTGAAAAAATGTTTGTGAGATTTCCGGAAACTCCTACTTTTTGGAAACTCGGCAACGCCTTTCAATGAAAGTGATTCTCGTCAGTCTCTGCTTGGGGCTACTTCAATAGGACACAAACCATAGCGATAGAACTTGGAACTACATTATTGTGCCACGTTTCAAAGAGCTTGCACAAACCGAGTTTGATTTAGAGTTCCAACTACATGTATCCATATAGGGGAAAACAGAGTGAAACCTAAATATGAAAACGGTTACTGCAAAGGAACGGTTTAACCTAGAAGAAGGAAATTTGGTGAGCCAAATGGGATTGGTGGGCTGATCATTAAATGGAAGTATCATCAAGATTGGGTGAAAAAATGTTTGCTGAGATTTCAAGAAACTCGTAGTTTTTTGGAAGCTTGGCAACCCCTTTCAATGAAATTGATTCTCGTCAGTCTCTGCTTGTGGCTACATCAGTAGGACACAAACCATAGCTATAGAACTTGGAACTACATTATTGTGCCAAGTTTCAAAGAGCTAGCACAAACCGTGTTTGATTTAGAGTTCCAACTACATGTATCCATTTGGCTGAAAACAGACTGAAACCTAAACATGAAAACGGTTACTGCAAAGGAATGGTTTAACCTAGAAGAACGATATTGTTGAGCCAAGTGGATTGGTGTACTGATCCTGACCTGCAAGAATCATCAAGATTGGGTTAAAAAATGTTTGCTGAGTTTTCCGGAAACTCGCATTTTTTTGGAAGCTTGGCAACCCCTTTCAGTGAAAGTGATTCTCGTCAGTTTCTGCTTGGGGCTACTTCAATAGGAAGCAAACCATAGCGATAGAACTTGGAACTACATTATTTTGCCAAGTTTCAAAGAGCTAGCACAAACCGTGTTTGATTTAGAGTTCCAACTACATGTATACATATAGAAGAAAACAGAGTGAAACCTAAACATGAAAACGGTTACTGCAAAGGAACGGTTTAACCTAGAAGAACGAAATTTGGTGAGCCAAGTGGGATTGATGGGCTGATCATTAAATGGAAGTATCATCAAGATTGGGTGAAAAAATATTTGTGAGATTTCCGGAAACTCGTACTTTTTGGAAACTCGGCAACGCCTTTCATTGAAAGTGATTCTCGTCAGTCTCTGCTTGGGGCTACTTCAATAGGACACAAACCATAGCGATAGAACTTGGAACTACATTATTGTGCCACGTTTCAAAGAGCTTGCACAAACCGAGTTTGATTTAGAGTTCCAACTACATGTATCCATATAGGGGAAAACAGAGTGAAACCTAAACATGAAAACGGTTACTGCAAAGGAACGGTTTAACCTGGAAGAAGGAAATTTGGTGAGCCAAATGGGATTGGTGGGCTGATCATTAAATGGAAGTATCATCAAGATTGGGTGAAAAAATGTTTGCTGAGATTTCAAGAAACTCGTAGTTTTTTGGAAGCTTGGCAACCCCTTTCAATGAAATTGATTCTCGTCAGTCTCTGCTTGTGGCTACATCAGTAGGACACAAACCATAGCGATAGAACTTGGAACTACATTATTGTGCCAAGTTTCAAAGAGCTAGCACAAACCGTGTTTGATTTAGAGTTCCAACTACATGTATCCATATAGGAGAAAACAGAGTGAAACCTAAACATGAAAACGGTTACTGCAAAGGAAAGTTTTAACCTAGAAAAACGACATTTGGTGAGGGAAGTGGGATTCATACACTGATCACTACCTGCAAGTATCATCAAGTTTGGGTGAAAAAATGTTTGCTGAGATTTCAGGAAAGGCAGTTTTTTGGAAGCTTGGCAACCCCTTTCAATTAATGTGATTCTCATCAATCTCTGCTTGGGGCTACTTCAATAGGAAGCAAACCATAGCGATAGAACTTGGAACTACATTATTGTGCCAAGTTGCAAAGAGCTAGCACAAACCGTGTTTGATTTAGAGTCTCAACTACATGTATCCATATAGGAGAAAACAGAGTGAAACCTAAATATGAAAACGGTAACAGCAAAGGAACGGTTTAACCTAGAAGAACGAAATTTTGTGAGCCAAGTGGGATTGGTGGGCTGATCATGAAATGCAAGTATCATCAAGATTGGGTGAAAAAATGTTTGATGAGATTTCCGGAAACTCGCAGTTTTTTGAAAGCTTGGCAACCCCTTTTAATGAAAGTGATTCTCATCAGTCTCTGCTTGGGACTACTTCAATAGGACACAAACCATAGCGATAGAACTTTGAACTACATTATTGTGCCAAGTTTCAAAGTGCTAGCACAAACCGTGTTTGATTTAGAGTTCCAACTACATGTATCCATATAGGAGAAAACAGAGTGAAACCTAAACATGAAAACGGTTCCTGCAAAGGAACGGTTTAACCTAGAAGAATGAAATTTGGTGAGCCAAGTGGGATTGGTGGGCTGATCATTAAATGGATGTATCATCAAGATTGGGTGAAAAAATGTTTGCTGAGATTTCAGGAAACTCGTAGTTTTTTGGAAGCTTGGCAACCCCTTTCAATGAAAGTGATTCTTGTCAGTCTCTGCTTGGGGCTTCTTCAATAGGACACAAACCATAGGGATAGAACTTGGAACTACATTATTGTGCCAAGTTTGAAAGAGCTAGCACAAACCCTGTTTGATTTAGAGTTCCAACTACATGTATCCATATAGGAGAAAACAGAGTGAAACCTAAACATGAAAACGGTTACTGCAAAGGAAAGTTTTAACCTAGAAAAACGACATTTGGTGAGGGAAGTGGGATTCATACACTGATCACTACCTGCAAGTATCATCAAGTTTGGGTGAAAAAATGTTTGCTGAGATTTCAGGAAAGGCAGTTTTTTGGAAGCTTGGCAACCCCTTTCAATTAATGTGATTCTCATCAATCTCTGCTTGGGGCTACTTCAATAGGAAGCAAACCATAGCGATAGAACTTGGAACTACATTATTGTGCCAAGTTTCAAAGAGCTAGCACAAACCGTGTTTGATTTAGAGTTTCAACTACATGTATCCATATAGGAGAAAACAGAGTGAAACCTAAATATGAAAACGGTAACAGCAAAGGAACGGTTTAACCTAGAAGAACGAAATTTTGTGAGCCAAGTGGGATTGGTGGGCTGATCATGAAATGCAAGTATCATCAAGATTGGGTGAAAAAATGTTTGATGAGATTTCCGGAAACTCGCAGTTTTTTGAAAGCTTGGCAACCCCTTTTAATGAAAGTGATTCTCATCAGTCTCTGCTTGGGACTACTTCAATAGGACACAAACCATAGCGATAGAACTTTGAACTACATTATTGTGCCAAGTTTCAAAGTGCTAGCACAAACCGTGTTTGATTTAGAGTTCCAACTACATGTATCCATATAGGAGAAAACAGAGTGAAACCTAAACATGAAAACGGTTACTGCAAAGGAACGGTTTAAACTAGTAGAACGAAATTTTGAGCCAAGTGGGATTGGTGGGCTGATCATTACCAACAAGTATCATCAACATTGGGTGAAAAAATGTTTGCTGAGATTTCAGGAAACTCGTAGTTTTTTGGAAGCTTGGCAACCCCTTTCAATGAAAGTGATTCTCATCACTCTCTGCTTGGGGCTACATCAGTAGGACACAAACCATAGCGATAGAACTTGGAACTACATTATTGTGTCAAGTTTCAAAGAGTTAGCACAAACCGTGTTTGATTTAGAGTTCCAACTACATGTATCCATATAGGAGAAAACAGAGTGAAACCTAAACATGAAAACGGTTACTGCAAAGGAAAGGTTTAACCTAGAAGAACGAAATTTGGTGAGCCAAATGGGAATCATGTACTGATCACTGCCTGCAAGTATCATCAAGATTGGGTGAAAAAATGTTTGCTGAAATTTCAGGAAACTTGTACTTTTTGGAAGCTTGGCAACCCCTTTCAATGAAAGTGATTCTCGTCAGTCTCTGCTTGGGCCTACATCAATAAGACACAAACCATAGTGATAGAACTTGGAACTACATTATTGTGCCAAGTTTGAAAGAGCTATCACAAACCGTGTTTGATTTAGAGTTCCAACTACATGTATCCATATAGGAGAAAACAGAGTGAAACCTAAACATGAAAACGGTTCCTGCAAAGGAACGGTTTAACCTAGAAGAACGAAATGTGGTGAGCCAAGTGGGATTGGTGGGCTGATCATTAAATTGAAGTTTCATCAAGATTGGGTGAAAAAATGTTTGCTGAGATTTCAGGAAACGCAGTTTTTTGGAAGCTTGGCAACCCCTTTCAATGAAAGTGATTCTCGTCAGTCTCTGCTTGGGGCTACTTCAATAGGACACAAACCATAGCGATAGAACTTGGAACTACATTATTGTTCCAAGTTTCAAAGAGGTAGCACAAACCGTGTTTGATTTAGAGTTCCAACTACATTTATCCATATAGGAGAAAACAGAGTGAAACCTAAACATGAAAACGGTTACTGCAAAGGAACGGTTTAACCTAGAAGAACGAAATTTGGTGAGCCAAGTGGGATGGGTGGGCTGATCTTTAAATGGAAGTTTCATCAAGATTGGGTGAAAAAATGTGTGCTGAGATTTCAGGAAACTGGTGGTTTTTTGGAAGCTTGGCAACCCCTTTCAATGAAAGTGATTCTCGTCAGTCTCTGCTTGGGGCTACATCAATAGGACACAAACCATAGCGATAGAACTTGGAACTACATTATTGTGCCAAGTTTTAAAGAGCTAGCACAAACCGTGTTTGATTTAGTGTTCCAACTACATGTATCCATATAGGAGAAAACAGAGTGAAACCTAAACATGAAAACGGTTACTGCAAAGGAACGGTTTAACCTAGAAGAACGAAATTTGGTTAGCCAAGTGGGATTGGTGTACTATCATGACCTGCAAGGATCATCAAGATTGGGTGAAAAAAAGTTTGCTGAGATTTCAGGAAACTCGTACTTTTTGGAAGCTTGGCAACCCTTTCAATGAAAGTGATTCTCGTCCAGTCTCTGCTTGGGGCTACTTCAATAGGACACAAACCATAGTGATAGAACTTGGAACTACATTATTGTGCCAAGTTTCAAAGAGCTAGCACAAACCGTGTTTGATTTAGAGTTCCAACTACATGTATCCATATAGGAGAAAACAGAGTGAAACCTAAACATGAAAACGGTTACTGCAAAGGAACGGTTTAAACTAGAAGAACGAAATTTGGTGAGCCAAGTGGGATTGGTGGGCTGATCATTAAATGGGAGTTTCATCAAGATTGTTTAAAAAAATGTTTGCTGAGATTTCAGGAAACTCGTGGTTTTTTGGAAGCTTGGCAACCCCTTTCAATGAAAGTGATTCTCGTCAGTCTCTCCTTGGGGCTACATCAGTAGGACTCAAACCATAGCGATAGAACTTGGAACTACATTATTGTGCCAAGTTTCAAAGAGCTAGCACAAACCGTGTTTGATTTAGAGTTCCAACTACATGTATCCATATAGGAGAAAACAGAGTGAAACCTAAACATGAAAATGGTTACTGCAATGGAAAGGTTTAACCTAGAAGAACGAAATTTGGTGAGCCAAATGGGAATCATGTACTGATCACTACCTGTAAGTATCTTCAATATTGGGTGAAAAAAATGTTTGCTGAGATTTCTGGAAACGCAGTTTTTTGGAAGCTTGGCAAACCCTTTCAATGAAAGTGATTCTCATCAGTCTCTGCTTGGGGCTACTTCAATAGGACACAAAACCATAGCGATAGAACTTGGAACTACATTATTGTGCCAAGTTTCAAAGAGCTAGCACAAACCGTGTTTGATTTAGTGTTCCAACTACATGTATCCATATAGGAGAAAACAGAGTGAAACCTAAACATGAAAACGGTTACTGCAAAGGAACGGTTTTACCTAGAAGAACGAAATTTGGTGAGATAAGTGGGATTGGTGGGCTGATCATTAAATGGAAGTTTCATCAAGATTGGGTGAAAAAATGTTTGCTGAGATTTCAGGAAACTCGTAAATTTTTGGAAGCTTGGCAACCCCTTTCAATGAAAGTGATTCTCGTCAGTCTCTGCTTGGGGCTATATCAGTAGGACACAAACTATAGCGATACAACTTGGAACTACATTATTGTGCCAAGTTTCAAAGAGCTAGCACAAACCGTGTTTGATTTAGAGTTCCAACTACATGTATCCATATAGGAGAAAACAGAGTGAAACCTAAACATGAAAATGGATACTGCAAAGGAAAGGCTTAACCTAGAAGAACGAAATTTGGTGAGCCAAATGGGAATCATGTACTGATCACTACCTGCAAGTATCATCAAGATTGGGTGAAAAAAAGTTTGCTGAGATTTCAGGAAACTCGTACTTTTTGGAATCTTGGCAACACCCCTTTCAATGAAAGTGATTCTCGTCAGTCTCTGCTTGGGGCTACTTCAATAGGACACAAACCATAGCGATAGAACTTGGAACTACATTATTGTGCCAAGTTTGAAAGAGCTATCACAAACCGTGTTTGATTTAGAGTTCCAACTACATGTATCCATATAGGAGAAAACAGAGTGAAACCTAAACATGAAAACGGTTACTGCAAAGGAATGTTTTAAACTAGAAGAAAGCAATTTGGTGAGCCAAGTGTGATTGGTGGGCTGATCATTAAATGGAAGTTTCATCAAGATTAGGTGAAAAAATGTTTGCTGAGATTTCAGGAAACTCGTGGTTTTTTGGAAGCTTGGCAACCCCTTTCAATGAAAGTGATTGTCGTCAGTCTCTGCTTGGGGCTACTTCAGTAGGACACAAACCATAGCGATAGAACTTGGAACTACATTATTGTGCCAAGTTTTCAAAGAGCTAGCCCCAACCGTGTTTGATTTAGAGTTCCAACTACATGTATCCCTATAGGAGAAACCAGAGTGCAACCTAAACATGAAAACGGTTACTGCAAAGGAAAGGTTTAACCTAGAAGAACGAAAATTTGGTGAGATAAGTGGTATTGGTGGGCTGATCATTAAATGGAAGTATCATCAACATTGGGTGAAAAAATGTTTGCTGAGATTTCCGGAAACTCGCAATTTTTTGGAAGCTTGGCAACCCCTTTCAATGAAAGTGATTCTCGTCAGTCTCTGCTTGGGGCTACTTTAATAGGACACAAACCATAGCGATAGAACTTGGAACTACATTATTGTGCCAAGTTTCAAAGAGCTAGCACAAACCGTGTTTGATTTAGAGTTCCAACTACATGTATCCATATAGGAGAAAACAGAGTGAAACCTAAACATGAAAACGGTTACTGCAAAGGAACGGTTTAACCTAGAAGAACGAAATTTAGTTAGCCAAGTGGGATTGGTGTACTGATCATGACCTGCAAGTATCATCAAGATTGGGTGAAAAAAAGTTTGCTGAGATTTCAGGAAACTCGTACTTTTTGGAAGCTTGGCAACCCCTTTCAATGAAAGTGATTCTCGTCAGTCTCTGCTTGGGGCTACTTCAATAGGACACAAACCATAGCGATAGAACTTGGAACTACATTATTGTGCCAAGTTTCAAAGAGCTAGCACAAACCGTGTTTGATTTAGAGTTCCAACTACATGTATCCATATAGGAGAAAACAGAGTGAAACCTAAACATGAAAACGGTTACTGCAAAGAACGGTTTAAACTAGTAGAACGAAATTTTGAGCCAAGTGGGATTGGTGGGCTGATCATTACCAGCAAGTATCATCAACATTGGGTGAAAAATGTTTGCTGAGATTTCAGGAAACTCGTGGTTTTTTGGAAGCTTGGCAACCCCTTTCAATGAAAGTGATTCTCGTCAGTCTCTGCTTGGGGCTACATCAATAAGACACAAACCATAGCGATAGAACTTGGAACTACATTATTGTGCCAAGTTTGAAAGAGCTATCACAAACCATGTTTGATTTAGAGTTCCAACTACATGTATCCATATAGGAGAAAACAGAGTGAAACCTAAACATGAAAACGGTTCCTGCAAAGGAACGGTTTAAACCTAGAAGAACGAAATGTGGTGAGCCAAGTGGGATTGGTGGGCTGATCATTAATTGAAGTTTCATCAAGATTGGGTGAAAAAATGTTTGCTGAGATTTCAGGAAACGCAGTTTTTTGGAAGCTTGGCAACCCCTTTCAATGAAAGTGATTCTCGTCAGTCTCTGCTTGGGGCTACTTCAATAGGACAAAAACCATAGCGATAGAACTTGGAACTACATTATTGTTCCAAGTTTCAAAGAGGTAGCACAAACCGTGTTTGATTTAGAGTTCCAACTACATGTATCCATATAGGAGAAAACAGAGTGAAACCTAAACATGAAAACGGTTACTGCAAAGGAACGGTTTAACCTAGAAGAACGAAATTTAGTTAGCCAAGTGGGATTGGTGTATTGATCATGACCTGCAAGTATCATCAAGATTGGGTGAAAAAAAGTTTGCTGAGATTTCAGGAAACTCGTACTTTTTGGAAGCTTGGCAACCCCTTTCAATGAAAGTGATTCTCGTCAGTCTCTGCTTGGGCTACTTCAATAGGACACAAACCATAGCGATAGAACTTGGAACTACATTATTGTGCCAAGTTTCAAAGAGCTAGCACAAACCGTGTTTGATTTAGAGTTCCAACTACAAGTATCCATATAGGAGAAAACAGAGTGAAACCTAAACATGAAAACGGTTACTGCAAAGGAACGGTTTAACCTAGAAGAACGAAATTTGGTGAGCCAAGTGGGATTGGTGTACTGATTATGACCTGCAAGTATCATCAAGATTGGTTGAAAAAATGTTTGCTGAGATTTCAGGAAACTCGTAGTTTTTGGCAGCTTGGCAACCCTTTTCAATGAAAGTGATTCTCGTCAGTCTCTGCTTGGGGCTACTTCCAATAGGACACAAACCATAGCGATAGAACTTGGAACTACATTATTTGTGCCAAGTTTCAAAGAGCTAGCACAAACCGTGTTTGATTTAGAGTTCCAACTACATTTATCCATATAGGAGAAAACAGAGTGAAACCTAAACATGAAAACGGTTACTGCAAAGGAACGGTTTAACCTAGAAGAACGAAATTTGGTGAGCCTAGTGGGATTGGTGGCTGATCATTAAATGGAAGTTTCATCAAGATTGGGTGATAAAATGTTTGCAGAAATTTAGGAAACTCGTAGTTTTTTGGAACCTTGGCAACCCCTTTCAATGAAAGTGATTCTCGTCAGTCTCTGCTTGGGGCTACTTCAATAGGACACAAACCATAGCGATAGAACTTGGAACTACATTATTGTGCCAAGTTTGAAAGAGCTAGCACAAACCGTGTTTGATTTGGAGTTCCAACTACATGTATCCATATAGGGGAAAACAGAGTGAAACCTAAACATGAAAACGGTTACTGCAAAGGAACGGTTTAACCTAGAAGAACGAAATTTGGTGAGATAAGTGGGATTCGTGGTCTGATCATTAAATGGAAGTTTCATCAAGATTGGGTGAAAAAATGTTTGCTGAGATTTCAGGAAACGCAGTTTTTTGGAAGCTTGGCAACCCCTTTCAATGAAAGTGATTCTCATCAGTCTCTGCTTGGGGCTAATTCAATTGGACACAAACCATAGCGATAGAACTTGGAACTACATTATTGTGCCAAGTTTCAACGAGCTAGCACAAACCGTGTTTGATTTAGAGTTCCAACTACATGTATCCATATAGGAGAAAACAGAGTGAAACCTAAACATGAAAACGGTTACTGCAAAGGAACGGTTTAACCTAGAAGAACGAAATTTGGTGAGATAAGTGGGATTGGTGTACTGATCATGACCTGCAAGTATCATCAAGATTGGTTGAAAAAATGTTTGCTGAGATTTCAGGAAACTCGCAGTTTTTTGGAAGCTTGGCAACCCTTTTCAATGAAAGTGATTCTCAACAGTCTCTGCTTGGGGCTACTTCAATAGGACACAAACCATAGCGATAGAACTTGGAACTACATTATTGTGCCAAGTTTCAAAGAGCTAGGACAAACCGTGTTTGATTTATTGTTCCAACTACATGTATCCATATAGGAGAAAACAGAGTGAAACCTAAACATGAAAACGGTTACTGCAAAGGAACGGTTTAACCTAGAAGAACGAAATTTGGTGAGTCAACTGGGATTCATGTAGTGATCACTACCTGCAAGTATCATCAAGATTGGGTGAAAAAATGTTTGCTGAGATTTCAGGAACGCAGTTTTTGGAAGCTTGGCAACCCCTTTCAATGAAAGTGATTCTCATCAGTCTCTGCTTGGGGCTACTTCAATTGGACACAAACCATTGCGATAGAACTTGGAACTACATTATTGTGCCAAGTTTCAAAGAGCTAGCACAAACCGTGTTTGATTTAGACTTCCAACTACATGTATCCATATAGGAGAAAACAGAGTGAAACCTAAACATTAAAACGGTAACTGCAAAGCAACGGTTTAACCTAGAAGAACGAAATTTGGTGAGCCAAGTGGGATTGGTGGGCTGATCATTAAATGGAAGTTTCATCAAGATTGGGTGATAAAATGTTTGCTGAGATTTCAGGCAACTCGTAGTTTTTTGGAAGCTTGGCAACCCCTTTCAATGAAAGTGATTCTCGTCAGTCTCTGCTTGGGGCTACATCAATAGGACACAAACCACAGCGATAGAACTTGGAACTACATTATTGTGCCAAGTTTCAAAGAGCTAGCACAAACCGTGTTTGATTTAGAGTTCCAACTACATGTATCCATATAGGAGAAAACAGAGTGAAACCTAAACCATGAAAACGGTTACTGCAAAGGAACGGTTTAACCTAGAAGAACGAAATTTGGTGAGCCAAGTGGGATTGGTGGGCTGATCATTAAATGGAAGTTTCATCAAGATTGGGTGAAAAAATGTTTGCTGAGATTTCAGGAAACTCGTGGTTTTTTGGAAGCTTGCAACCCCTTTCAATGAAACTGATTCTCGTCAGTCTCTGCTTGGGGCTACATCAGTAGGACACAATCCATAGCGATAGAACTTGGAACTACATTATTGTGCCAAATTTCAAAGAGCTAGCACAAACCGTGTTTGATTCAGAGTTCCAACTACATGTATCCATATAGGAGAAAACAGAGTGAAACCTAAATATGAAAACGGTTACTGCAAAGGAACGGTTTAAACTAGAAGAACGAAATTTGGTGAGCCACGTGGGATTGGTGTACTGATCATGACCTGCAAATATCATCAAGATTGGGTGAAAAATGTTTGCTGTGATTTCAGGATACTCATAGATTTTTTAGAATCTTGGCAAGCCCTTTCAATGAAAGTGATTCTCCTCAGTCTCTGCTTGGGGCTACTTCAATAGGACACAAACCATTGCGATAGAACTTGGAACCATATTATTGTGCCAAGTTTCAAAGCGCTAGCACAATCCGAGTTTGATTTAGGAGTTCCAACTACATGTATCCATATAGGAGAAAAGAGAATGAAACCTAAACATGAAAACGGTTACTGCAAATACCGGTTTAACCTAGAAGAACGAAATTTGGTGAGCCAAGAGGGATTCGTGTACTGATCATGACCTGCAAGTATCATCAAGATTGGTTGAAAAAATGTTTGCTAAGATTTCAGGAAACTCGTAGTTTTTGGATGCTTTGCCACCCTTTTCAATGAAAGTGATTCTCGTCAGTCTCTGCTTGGGGTACTTCAATAGGACACAAACCATAGTGATAGAACTTGGAAGTACATTTTTGTGCCAAGTTTCAAAGAGCTAGCACAAACCGTGTTTTATTTAGAGTTCCAACTACATGTATCCATATAGGAGAAAACAGAGTGAAACCTAAACATGAAAAAGGTTTCTGCAAAGGAACGGTTTAACCTAGAAGAACGAAATTTGGTGAGCCAAGTGGGATTGGTGTACTGATCATTACCTGCAAGTATCATAAAGATTGGGTGAAAAAATGTTTGCTGAGATTTCAGGAAACTCGCAGTTTTTTGGAAGCTTGGCAACACCTTTCAATGAAAGTGATTCTCGTCAGTCTCTGCTTGGGGCTACTCAAATAGGACACAAACCATAGCGATAGAACTTGGAACTACATTATTGTGCCAAGTTTCAAAGAGCTAGCACAAACCGTGTTTGATTTAGAGTTCCAACTACATGTATCCATATAGGAGAAAACAGAGTGAAACCTAAACATGAAAACGGTTACTGCAAATGAGTGGTTTAACCTAGAAGAACGAAATTTGGTGTGCCAAGTGGGATTGGTGGGCTGATCATTAAATGGAAGCATCATCAAGATTGGGTGAAAAAATGTTTGCTGAGATTTCCGGAAACTCGTAGATTTTGGAAGCTTGGCAACCCTTTCAATGAAAGTGATTCTCGTCAGTCTCTGCTTGGGGCTACTTCAATACTACACAAACCATAGCGATAGAACGTGGAACTACATTATTGTGCCAAGCTTTAAAGAGCTAGCACAAACCGTGTTTGATTTAGAGTTCCAACTACATGTATCAGTATAGGAGAAAACAGAGTGAAACCTAAACATGAAAACGCTTACTACAAAGGAACGGTTTACCATAGAAGAACGAAATTTGGTGTGCCAAGTGGGATTCATGTACTGATCACTACCTGCAAGTATCATCAATATTGGGTGAAAAAATGTTTGCTGAGATTTCTGGAAACTCGGAGTTTTTTGGAATCTTGGCAACCCCTTTCAATGAAAGTGATTCTCGTCAGTCTCTGCTTGGTGCTACTTCAATAGGACACAAACCATAGCGATAGATCTTGGAACTACATTATTGTGCCAAGGTTCAATTAGCTAGCACAAACCGTGTTTGATTTAGAGTTCCAAATACATGTATCCATATAGGAGAAAACAGAGTGAAACCTAAACATGAAAACGTTTACAGCAAAGGAACGGTTTAACTTAGAAGAACGAAATTTCGTGTGAAAAGTGGGATTCATGTACTGATCACTAAATGCAAGTATCATCAAGATTGGTTGAAAAAATGTTTGCTGAGATTTCAGGAAACTCGCAGTTTTTTGGAAGCTTGGCAACCCCTTTCAATGAAAGTGATTCTCGTCAGTCTCTGCTTGGGGCTACTTCAATAGGACACAAACCATAGCGATAGATGTTTGAAGTACATTATTGTGCCAAGTTTCAAAGAGCTAGCACGAACCGTGTTTGATTTAGAGTTCCAACTACATGTATCCATATAGGAGAAAACAGAGTGAAACCTAAACATGAAAACGGTTGCTGGAAAGGAACGGTTTATCCTAGAAGAACGAAATTTGGTGAGCCAAGTGGGATTGGTGGGCTGATCATTAAATGGAATTATCATCAATATTGGGTGAAAAAATGTTTGCTGAGATTTCAGGAAACTCGAAGTTTTATGGAAGCTTGGCAACCCCTTTCAATGAAAGTGATTCTCGTCAGTCTCTGATTGGGGATACTTCAATAGGACACAAACCATAGCGATAGATCTTGGAACTACATTATTGTGCCAAGTTTCAAATACCTAGCACAAACCGTGTTTGATTTAGAGTTCCAACAACATTTATCCATATAGGAGAAAACACAGTGAAACCTAAACATGAAAACGGTTACTGCAAAGGAATGGTTTAACCTAGAAGACCGAAATTTGGTGAGCCAAGTGGCATTGGTGGGCTGATCATTAAATTGAAGTTTCATCAAGATTGGGTGAAAAAATGTTTGCTGAGATTTCAGGAAACGCAGTTTTTTGGAAGCTTGGCAACACCTTTCAATGAAAGTGATTCTCATCAGTCTCTGCTTGGGGCTAATTCAATTGGACACAAACCATAGCGATAGAACTTGGAACTACATTATTGTGCCAAGTTTAAACGAGCTAGCACAAACCGTGTTTGATTTAGAGTTCCAACTACATGTATCCATATAGGAGAAAACAGAGTGAAACCTAAACATGAAAACGGTTACTGCAAAGGAACGGTTTAACCTAGAAGAACGAAATTTGGTGAGATAAGTGGGATTGGTGTACTGATCATGACCTGCAAGTATCATCAAGATTGGTTGAAAAAATGTTTGCTGAGATTTCAGGAAACTCGCAGTTTTTTGGAAGCTTGGCAACCCTTTTCAATGAAAGTGATTCTCAACAGTCTCTGCTTGGGGCTACTTCAATAGGGCACAAACCATAGCGATAGAACTTGGAACTACATTATTGTGCCAAGTTTCAAAGAGCTAGGACAAACCGTGTTTGATTTATTGTTCCAACTACATGTATCCATATAGGAGAAAACAGAGTGAAACCTAAACATGAAAACGGTTACTGCAAAGGAACGGTTTAACCTAGAAGAACGAAATTTGTTGAGTCAACTGGGATTCATGTAGTGATCACTACCTGCAAGTATCATCAAGATTGGGTGAAAAAATGTTTGCTGAGATTTCAGGAAACGCAGTTTTTGGAAGCTTGGCAACCCCTTTCAATGAAAGTGATTCTCATCAGTCTCTGCTTGGGGCTACTTCAATTGGACACAAACCATTGCGATAGAACTTGGAACTACATTATTGTGCCAAGTTTCAAAGAGCTAGCACAAACCGTGTTTGATTTAGACTTCCAACTACATGTATCCATATAGGAGAAAACAGAGTGAAACCTAAACATTAAAACGGTAACTGCAAAGGAACGGTTTAACCTAGAAGAAACGAAATTTGGTGAGCCAAGTGGGATTGGTGGGCTGATCATTAAATGGAAGTTTCATCAAGATTGGGTGATAAAATGTTTGCTGAGATTTCAGGCAACTCGTAGTTTTTTGGAAGCTTGGCAACCCCTTTCAATGAAAGTGATTCTCGTCAGTCTCTGCTTGGGGCTACATCAGTAGGACACAATCCATAGCGATAGAACTTGGAACTACATTATTGTGCCAAATTTCAAAGAGCTAGCACAAACCGTGTTTGATTCAGAGTTCCAACTACATGTATCCATATAGGAGAAAACAGAGTGAAACCTAAATATGAAAACGGTTACTGCAAAGGAACGGTTTAAACTAGAAGAACGAAATTTGGTGAGCCACGTGGGATTGGTGTACTGATCATGACCTGCAAATATCATCATGATTGGGTGAAAAAATGTTTGCTGTGATTTCAGGATACTCATAGATTTTTAGAATCTTGGCAACCCCTTTCAATGAAAGTGATTCTCGTCAGTCTCTGCTTGGGGCTACTTCAATAGGACACAAACCATTGCGATAGAACTTGGAACCATATTATTGTGCCAAGTTTCAAAGCGCTAGCACAATCCGAGTTTGATTTAGAGTTCCAACTACATGTATCCATATAGGAGAAAAGAGAATGAAACCTAAACATGAAAACGGTTACTGCAAATACCGGTTTAACCTAGAAGAACGAAATTTGGTGAGCCAAGTGGGATTCGTGTACTGATCATGACCTGCAAGTATCATCAAGATTGGTTGAAAAAATGTTTGCTAAGATTTCAGGAAACTCGTAGTTTTGGAAGCTTTGCCACCCTTTTCAATGAAAGTGATTCTCGTCAGTCTCTGCTTGGGGTACTTCAATAGGACACAAACCATAGTGATAGAACTTGGAAGTACATTTTTGTGCCAAGTTTCAAAGAGCTAGCCCAAACCGTGTTTGATTTAGAGTTCCAACTACATGTATCCATATAGGAGAAAACAGAGTGAAACCTAAACATGAAAAAGGTTTCTGCAAAGGAACGGTTTAACCTAGAAGAACGAAATTTGGTGAGCCAAGTGGCATTGGTGGGCTGATCATTAAATGGAATTATCATCAATATTGGGTGAAAAATGTTTGCTGAGATTTCAGGAAACTCGTAGTTTTTGGAAGCTTGGCAACCCCTTTCAATGAAAGTGATTCTCGTCAGTCTCTGCTTGGGGCTACTTCATTAGGACACAACCATAGCGATAGATGTTTGAAGTACATTATTGTGCCAAGTTTCAAAGAGCTAACACAAACCGTGTTTGATTTAGAGTTCCAAATACATGTATCCATATAGGAGAAAACAGAGTGAAACCTAAACATGAAAACGGTTACTGCAAAGGAACGGTTTAACCTAGATAAACGAAATTTGGTGAGCCAAGTGGGATTGGTGGGCTGATCATTAAATGGAAGTATCATCAAGATTGGGTGAAAAAAATGTTTGCTGAGATTTCCGGAAACTCGTAATTTTTTGGATGCTTGGCAACCCCTTTCAATGAAAGTGATTCTCGTCAGTCTCTGCTTGGGGCTACTTCAATAGGACACAAACCATAGCGATAGAACTTGGAACTACATTACTGTGCCAAGCTTTAAAGAGCTAGCACAAACCGTGTTTGATTTAGAGTTCCAACTACATGTATCCATTTAGGAGAAAACAGAGTGAAACCTAAACATGAAAACGGTTACTACAAAGGAACGGTTTAACCTAGAAGAACGAAATTTGGTGAGCCAAGTGGGATTGGTGTACTGAGCATTACCTGCAAGTATCATCAAGATTGGGTGAAAAAATGTTTGCTGATATTTCACGATACTCGTAGTTTTTTGGAAGCTTGGCAACCTCTTTCAATGAAAGTGATTCTCGTCTGTCTCTGCTTGGGGCTACTTCAATAGGACACAAACCATAGCGATATATCTTGGAACTACATTATTGTGCCAAGTTTCAATTAACTAGCACAAACCGTGTTTGATTTAGAGTTCCAAATACATGTATCCATATAGGAGAAAACAGAGTGAAACCTAAACATGAAAACGGTTACTGCAAAGGAACGGTTTAACCTAGATAAACGAAATTTGGTGAGCCAAGTGGGATTGGTGGGCTGATCATTAAATGGAAGTATCATCAAGATTGGGTGAAAAAATGTTTGCTGAGATTTCCGGAAACTCGTAATTTTTTGGATGCTTGCAACCCCTTTCATTGAAAGTGATTCTCGTCAGTCTCTGCTTGGGGCTACTTCAATAGGACACAAACCATAGCGATAGAACTTGGAACTACATTACTGTGCCAAGCTTTAAAGAGCTAGCACAAACCGTGTTTGATTTAGAGTTCCAACTACATGTATCCATTTAGGAGAAAACAGAGTGAAACCTAAACATGAAAACGGTTACTACAAAGGAACGGTTTAACCTAGAAGAACGAAATTTGGTGAGCCAAGTGGGATTGGTGTACTGAGCATTACCTGCAAGTATCATCAAGATTGGGTGAAAAAATGTTTGCTGATATTTCACGATACTCGTAGTTTTTTGGAAGCTTGGCAACCTCTTTCAATGAAAGTGATTCTCGTCTGTCTCTGCTTGGGGCTACTTCAATAGGACACAAACCATAGCGATATATCTTGGAACTACATTATTGTGCCAAGTTTCAATTAACTAGCACAAACCGTGTTTGATTTAGAGTTCCAAATACATGTATCCATATAGGAGAAAACAGAGTGAAACCTAAACATGTAAAACGGTTGCTGCAAAGGAACGGTTTAATCTAGAAGAACGAAATTTGGTGAGCCAAGTGGGATTGGTGTATGGAGCATTACCTGCAAGTATCTTCAAGATTGGGTGAAAAAAATGTTTGCTGAGATTTCACGATACTCGTAGTTTTTTTGGAAGCTTGGCAACCTCTTTCAATGAAAGTGATTCTCGTCAGTCTCTGCTTGGGGCTACTTAAATAGGACACAAACCATAGCGATAGAACTTGGAACTACATTATTGTGCCAAGTATCAAAGAGCTAGCACAAACCGTGTTTGATTTAGAGTTCCAACTACATGTATCCATATAGGAGAAAACAGAGTGAAACCTAAACATGAAAACGGTTATTTCAAAGGAACGGTTTAACCTAGAAGAACGAAATTTGGTGAGCCAAGTGAGATTGGTGTACTGATCATTAAATGGAAGTATCATCAGGATTGGGTGAAAAAATGTTTGCTGAGATTTCAGGAAACTCGTAGTTTTTTGGAAGCTTGGCAACACCTTTCAATGAAAGTTATTCTCGTCAGTCTCTGCTTGGGGCTACTTAAATAGGACACAAACCATAGCGATAGAACTTGGAAGTACATTATTGTGCCAAGTTTCAAAGAGCTAGCACAAACCGTGTTTGATTTAGAGTTCCAAATACATGTATCCATATAGAGAAAACAGAGTGAAACCTAAACATGAAAAGCTTACTGCAAAGAAAGAGTTTAACCTAGAAGAACGAAATTTGGTGAGCCAAGTTGGATTGTTGTACTGATCATTACCTGCAAGTATCATCAAGATTGGGTGAAAAAAAATGTTTGCTGAGATTTTAGGAATAGGGTTGATTTTTGGAAGCTTGGCAACCCCTTTCAATGAAAGTGATTCTCATTAGTCTGTGCTTGGGGCTTCTTCAAAAGGACAAATCCATAGCGATAGAACTTGGAACTACATTATTGTGCCAAGTTTCAAAGAGCTAGCACAAACCGTGTTTGATTTAGAGTTCAATTACAAGTATCCATATTTGAGAAAACACAGTGAAACCTAAACATAAAAACGGTTACTGCAAAGGAACGGTTTAACCTAGAAGAACGAAATTTGGTGAGCCAAGTGGGATTGGTGGGCTGATGATCAAATGGAAGTATCATCAAGATTGGGTGAAAAAATGTTTGCTGAGATTTCCGGAAAATCGTACTTTTTGGAAGCTTGGCAAACATTTTCAATGAAAGTGATTATCGTTAGTCTCTGCTTGGGGCTACTTCAATAGGACACAAACCATAGCGATAGAACTTGGAACTACATTATTGTGCCAAGTTTCAAAGAGCTTGCACAAACCGTGTTTGATTTCGAGTTAAAACTACATGTATCCATATATGAGAAAACAGAGTGAAACCTAAACATGAAAACGGTTACTGCAAAGGAACGGTTTAACCTAGAAGAACGAAATTTGGTGAGCCAAGTGGGATTGGTGTACTGATCATTACATGCAAGTATCATCAAGATTGGGTGAAAAAATGTTTGCTGAGATTTCCGGAAACTCGTAGTTTTTTGGAAGCATGGCAACCCCTTTCAATGAAAGTGATTCTCGTCAGTCTATGCTTGGGGCTTCTTCAATAGTACACAAACCATAGCGATAGAACTTGGAACTACATTATTGTGCCAAGTTTCAAAGAGCTAGCACAAACCGTTTTGATTTAGAGTTCCAACTACATGTATCCATATAGGAGAAAACAGAGTGAAACCCAAACATCAAAATGGTTACTGCAAAGGAACGGTTTAACCTAGAAGAACGAAATTTGGTGAGCCGAGTGGGATTGGTGGGCTGATCATTAAATGGCAGTATCATCAAGATTGGGTGAAAAAATGTTTGCTGAGATTTCAGGAAACTCGTAGTTTTTTTGGAAGCTTGGAAACCCCTTTCAGTGAAAGTGATTCTCATCAGTCTCTGCTTGGGGCTACTTCAATAGGACAAAAACCATAGCAATACAACTTGGAACTACATTATTGTGCCAAGTTTCAAAGAGCTAGCACAAACCGTGTTTGATTTAGAGTTCCAACTACATGTATCCATTCAGGAGAAAACAGAGTGAAACCTAAACATGAAAACGGTTACTGCAAAGGAAGGGTTTAATAGAAGAACGAAATTTGGTGAGCCAAGTGGGTTTGGTGGGCTGATCATAAATTGGAAGTATCATCAATATTGGGTGAAAAAAATGTTTGCTGAGATTTCCGGAAACTCGTACTTTTTGGAAGCTTGGCAACCCCTTTCAATGAAATTGATTCTAATCAGTCTCTGCTTGGTTCTTCTTCAAAAGGACACAAACTATAGCGTTAGAACTTGGAACTACATTATTGTGCCAAGTTTCAAAGAGCTAGCACAAACCGTGTTTGATTTAGAGTTCAACTACAAGTATCCATATAGGAGAAAACACTGTGTAACCTAAACATGAAAACGGTTACTGCAAAGGAACGGTTTAACCTAGAAGAACGAAATTTGGTGAGCCAAGTGGGATTGGTGGGCTGATCATTAAATGGAAGTAGCATAAAGATTGGGTGAAAAAATTTTTGCTGAGATTTCCGGAAACTCGTACTTTTTGGAAGCTTGGCAACCCCTTTCAATGAAAGTGATTCTCGTCAGTCTCTGCTTGGTCCTACTTAATAGGACACAAACCATAGCGATGGAACTTGGAACTACATTATTGTGCCAAGTTTCAAAGAGCTAGCACAAACCGTGTTTGATTTAGAGTTCCAACTACATGTATCCATATAGGAGAAAACAGAGTGAAACCTAAACATGAAAACGGTTACTGCAAAGGAACGGTTTAACCTAGAAGAACGAAATTTGGTGAGCCAAGTGGGATTGGTGGGTGATCATTAAATGGCAGTATCATCAAGATTGGGTGAAAAAATGTTTGCTGAGATTTCCGGAAACTCGTAGTTTTTTGGAAGCTTGGCAACCCCTTTCAATGAAAGTGATTCTCGTCAGTCTCTGCTTGGGGCTTCTTCAATAGGACACAAACCATAGCGATAGAACTTGGAACTACATTATTGTGCCAAGTTTCAAAGAGCTAGCACAAACCGTGTTTGATTTAGAGTTCCAACTACATGTATCCATATAGGAGAAAACAGAGTGAAACCTAAATATGAAAATGGTTACTGCAAAGGAACGGTTTAACCTAGAAGAACGTAAATTGGTGAGTCAAGTGGGATTGGTGGGCTGATCATTACCTGCAAGTATCATCAATATTGGGTGAAAAAAATGTTTGCTGAGATTTCAGGAAATTCGCAGTTTTTTGGAAGCTTGGCAACCCCTTTCAATGAAAGTGATTCTCGTCAGTCTCTGCTTGGGGCTACTTCAATAGGACACAAACCATAGCGATAGAACTTGGAACTACATGATTGTGCCAAGTTTCAAAGAACTAGCACAAACAGTGTTTGATTTAGAGTTCCAACTACATGTATCCATATAGGAGAAAACAGAGTGAAACCTAAACATGAAAATGGTTACTGCAAAGGAACGGTTTAACCAAGAAGAACGAAATTTGGTGAGCCAAATGGGATTGGTGGGCTGATCATTACCTGCAAGTATCATCATTATTGGGTGAAAAAATGTTTGCTGAGATTTCAGGAAACTCGTAGTTTTTTTGGAAGCATGGCAACCCCTTTCAATGAAAGTGATTCTCGTCAGTCTCTGCTTGGGGCTTCTTCAATGGTACACAAACCATAGCGATAGAACTTGGAACTACATTATTGTGCCAAGTTTCAAAGAGCTAGCACAAACCGTGTTTGATTTAGAGTTCCAACTACATGTATCCATACAGGAGAAAACAGAGTGAAACCTAAACATGAAAACGGTTACTGCAAAGGAACGGTTTAACATAGAAGAACGAAATTTGGTGAGCCAAGTGGGATTGGTGTACTGATCATTACTTGCAAGTATCATCAAGATTGGGTGAAAAAATATTTGCTGAGATTTCTGGAAAATGGTGGTATTTTGGAAGCTTGGCAACCCCTTTCAATGAAAGTGATTCTCGTCAGTCTGCTTGGGGCTACTTCAATAGGACACAAACCATAGCGATAGAACTTGGAACTACATTATTGTGCCAAGTTTCAAAGAGCTAGCACAAACCGTGTTTGATTTAGAGTTCCAACTACATGTATCCATACAGGAGAAAACAGAGTGAAACCTAAACATGAAAACGGTTACTGCAAAGGAACGGTTTAACATAGAAGAACGAAATTTGGTGAGCCAAGTGGGATTGGTCGGCTGATCATTAAATGGAAGTATCATCAATTTTGGGTGAAAAAATGTTTGCTGAGATTTCCGGAAACTCGTACTTTTTGGAAGCTTGGCAACCCCTTTCAATGAAATTGATTCTAATCAGTCTCAGCTTGGTTCTTCTTCAATAGGACACAAACCATAGCGATAGAACTTGGAACTACATTATTGTGAAAAGTTTCAAAGAGGTAGCACAAACCGTGTTTGATTTAGAGTTCAACTACAAGTATAGATATAGGAGAAAACACAGTGTAACCTAAACATGAATACGGTTACTGCAAAGGAACGGTTTAACCTAGAAGAACGAAATTTGGTGAGCCAAGTGGGATTGGTGGGCTGATCATTAAATGGAAGTTTCATCAAGATTGGGTGAAAAAATATTTGCTGAGATTTCCGGAAACTCGTACTTTTTGGAAGCTTGGCAACCCCTTTCAATGAAAGTTATTCTCCTCAGTCTCTGCTTGGTCCTACTTAATAGGACACAAACCATAGCGATAGAACTTGGAACTACATTATTGTGCCAAGCTTCAAAGAGCTAGCACAAACCGTGTTTGATTTAGAGTTCCAATTACATGTATCCATATAGGAGAAAACAGAGTGAAACCTAAACATGAAAACGGTTACTGCAAAGGAACAGTTTAACCTAGAAGAACGAAATTTGGTGAGTCAAGTGGGATTGGTGGGCTGATCATTACCTGCAAGTATCATCAATATTGGGTGAAAAAAATGTTTGCTGAGATTTCAGGCAACTCACAGTTTTTTGGAAGCTTGGCAACCCCTTTCAATGAAAGTGATTCTCGTCAGTCTCTGCTTGGGGCTACTTCAATAGGACACAAACCATAGCGATAGAACTTGGAACTACATTATTGTGCCAAGTTTCAAAGAACTAGCACAAACCGTGTTTGATTTAGAGTTCCAACTACATGTATCCATATAGGAGAAAACAGAGTGAAACCTAAACATGAAAACGGTTACTGCAAAGGAACGGTTTAACCAAGAAGAACGAAATTTGGTGAGCCAAGTGGGATTGGTGGGCTGATCATTACCTGCAAGTATCATCATTATTGGGTGAAAAAATGTTTGCTGAGATTTCAGGAAACTCGTAGTTTTTTGGAAGCTTGGCAACCCCTTTCAATGAAAGTGATTCTCATCAGTCTCTGCTTGGGGCTACTTCAATAGGAAACAAACCATAGCGAAAGAACTTGGAACTACATTATTGTGCCAAGTTTCAAAGAGCTAGCACAAACCGTGTTTCATTTAGAGTTCCAACAACATGTATCCATATAGGAGGAAACAGAGTGAAACCTAAACATGAAAACGGTTACTGCAAAGGAACGGTTTAACCTAGAAGAACGAAATTTGGTGAGCCAAGTGGGATTGGTGTACTGATCATTACTTTCAAGTATCATCAAGATTGGGTGAAAAAATATTTGCTGAGATTTCCGGAAAATCATAGTTTTTTGGAAGCTTGGCAACCCCGTTCAATGAAAGTGATTCTCGTCAGTCTGCTTGGGCCTCCTTCAATAGGAAACAAACCATAGCGATAGAACTTGGAACTACATTATTGTGTCAAGTTTCAAAGAGATAGCACAAACCGGGTTTGATTTAGAGTTCCAAATACATGTATCCATATAGGAGAAAACAGAGTGAAACCTAAACATGAAAACGGTTACTGGAAAGGAACGGTTTAACCTAGAAGAACGAAATTTGGTGAGCCAAGTGGGATTGGTGGGCTGATGATAAAATGGAAGTATCATCAAGATTGGGTGAAAAAAAATTGCTGAGATTTCAGTAAACTTGCAGTTTTTGGAAGCTTGGCAACCCCTTTCAATGAAAGTGATTCTCGTCAGTCTCTGCTTGGGGCTTCTTCAGTAGGACACAAAGCATAGCGATAGAACTTGAAACTACATTATTGTGCCATGTGTTAAAGAGCTAGCACAAACCGTGTTTGATTTAGAGTTCCAACTACATGTATCCATATAGGAGAAAACAGAATGAAACCTAAACATGAAAATGGTTACTGCAAAGGAACGGTTTAACCTAGAAGAACGAAATTTGGTGAGCCAAGTGGGATTGGTGTCCTGATCATTACGTGCAAGTATCATCAAGAATGGGTGAAAAATTGTTTGCTGAGATTTCAGGAAATTCGCAGTTTTTTGGAAGCTTGGCAACCCCTTTCAATGAAAGTGATTCTCGTCCGTCTCTGCTTGGGGATACTTCAATAGGACACAAACCATAGCGATACAACTTGGAACTACATTATTGTGCCAAGTTTCAAAGAGCTAGCACAAACCGTGTTTGATTTAGAGTTCAACTACAAGTATCCATATAGGAGAAAACACAGTGAAACCTAAACATGAAAATTGTTACTGCAAAGGAAGGGTTTAACTAGAAGAACGAAATTTGGTGAGCCAAGTGGGATTGGTGGGCTGCTCATTAAATGGAAGTATCATCAAGATTGGGTGAAAAAATGTTTGCTGAGATTTCTGGAATCACGTACTTTTTGGAAGCTTGGCAACCCCTTTCAATGAAATTGATTCTAATCAGTCTCTGCTTGGTTCTTCTTCAATAGGACACAAACCATAGCGATAGAACTTGGAACTACATTATTGTGAAAAGTTTCAAAGAGGTAGCACAAACCGTGTTTGATTTAGAGTTCAACTACAAGTATAGATATAGGAGAAAACACAGTGTAACCTAAACATGAATACGGTTACTGCAAAGGAACGGTTTAACCTAGAAGAACGAAATTTGGTGAGCCAAGTGGGATTGGTGGGCTGATCATTAAATGGAAGTTTCATCAAGATTGGGTGAAAAAATATTTGCTGAGATTTCCGGAAACTCGTAGTTTTTGGAAGCTTGGCAACCCCTTTCAATGAAAGTTATTCTCCTCAGTCTCTGCTTGGTCCTACTTAATAGGACACAAACCATAGCGATAGAACTTGGAACTACATTATTGTGCCAAGCTTCAAAGAGCTAGCACAAACCGTGTTTGATTTAGAGTTCCAATTACATGTATCCATATAGGAGAAAACAGAGTGAAACCTAAACATGAAAACGGTTACTGCAAAGGAACAGTTTAACCTAGAAGAACGAAATTTGGTGAGTCAAGTGGGATTGGTGGGCTGATCATTACCTGCAAGTATCATCAATATTGGGTGAAAAAAATGTTTGCTGAGATTTCAGGCAACTCACAGTTTTTTGGAAGCTTGGCAACCCCTTTCAATGAAAGTGATTCTCGTCAGTCTCTGCTTGGGGCTACTTCAATAGGACACAAACCATAGCGATAGAACTTGGAACTACATTATTGTGCCAAGTTTCAAAGAACTAGCACAAAACCGTGTTTGATTTAGAGTTCCAACTACATGTATCCATATAGGAGAAAACAGAGTGAAACCTAAACATGAAAACGGTTACTGCAAAGGAACGGTTTAACCAAGAAGAACGAAATTTGGTGAGCCAAGTGGGATTGGTGGGCTGATCATTACCTGCAAGTATCATCATCATTGGGTGAAAAAATGTTTGCTGAGATTTCAGGAAACTCGTAGTTTTTTGGAAGCTTGGCAACCCCTTTCAATGAAAGTGATTCTCATCAGTCTCTGCTTGGGGCTACTTCAATAGGAAAAAAACCATAGCGAAAGAACTTGGAACTACATTATTGTGCCAAGTTTCAAAGAGCTAGCACAAACCGTGTTTCATTTAGAGTTCCAACAACATGTATCCATATAGGAGGAAACAGAGTGAAACCTAAACATGAAAACGGTTACTGCAAAGGAACGGTTTAACCTAGAAGAACGAAATTTGGTGAGCCAAGTGGGATTGGTGTACTGATCATTACTTTCAAGTATCATCAAGATTGGGTGAAAAAATATTTGCTGAGATTTCCGGAACTCATAGTTTTTTGGAAGCATGGCAACCCCGTTCAATGAAAGTGATTCTCGTCAGTCTGCTTGGGCCTCCTTCAATAGGAAACAAACCATAGCGATAGAACTTGGAACTACATTATTGTGTCAAGTTTCAAAGAGATAGCACAAACCGGGTTTGATTTAGAGTTCCAAATACATGTATCCATATAGGAGAAAACAGAGTGAAACCTAAACATGAAAACGGTTACTGGAAAGGAACGGTTTAACCTAGAAGAACGAAATTTGGTGAGCCAAGTGGGATTGGTGGGCTGATGATAAAATGGAAGTATCATCAAGATTGGGTGAAAAAAAATTGCTGAGATTTCAGTAAACTTGCAGTTTTTGGAAGCTTGGCAACCCCTTTCAATGAAAGTGATTCTCGTCAGTCTCTGCTTGGGGCTTCTTCAGTAGGACACAAAGCATAGCGATAGAATTTGAAACTACATTATTGTGCCATGTGTTAAAGAGCTAGCACAAACCGTGTTTGATTTAGAGTTCCAACTACATGTATCCATATAGGAGAAAACAGAATGAAACCTAAACATGAAAATGGTTACTGCAAAGGAACGGTTTAACCTAGAAGAACGAAATTTGGTGAGCCAAGTGGGATTGGTGTCCTGATCATTACGTGCAAGTATCATCAAGAATGGGTGAAAAAATGTTTGCTGAGATTTCAGGAAATTCGCAGTTTTTGGAAGCTTGGCAACCCCTTTCAATGAAAGTGATTCTCATCAGTCTCTGCATGGGGCTTCTTCAATAGGACAGAAACCATAGCGATAGAACTTGGAACTACATTATTGTGCCAAGTTTCAAAGAGCTAGCACAAACCGTGTTTGATTTAGAGTTCCAACTACATGTATCCATACAGGAGAAAATAGAGTGAAACCTAAACATGAAAACGGTTACTGCAAAGGAACGGTTTAACCTAGAAGAACGAAATTTGGTGAGCCAAGTGGGATTGGTGGGCTGATAATAAAATGGAAGTATCATCAAGATTGAGTGAAAAAATGTTTGCTGAGATTTCCGGAAACTCGTACTTTTTGGAAGCTTGGCAACCCCTTTCCTTGAAAGTGATCCTCGTCAGTCTCTTCTTGGGGCTTCTTCAGTAGGACACAAACCATAGCGATAGAACTTGGAACTACATTATTGTGCCAAGTGTTAAAGAGCTAGCACAAACCGTGTTTGATTTAGAGTTCCAACTATATGTATCCATATAGGAGAAAACAGAATGAAACCTAAACATGAAAACGGTTACTGCAAAGGAACGGTTTAACCTAGAAGAACGAAATTTGGTGAGCCAAATGGGATTGGTGGGCCGATGATAAAATGGAAGTATCATCAAGATTGGGTGAAAAAATGCTGAGATTTCAGGAAACTCGCAGTTTTTTGGAAGCTTGGCAACCCCTTTCAATGAAAGTGATTCTCCTCAGTCTCTGCTTGGGGCTACTTCAATAGGACACAAACCATAGCGATACAACTTGGAACTACATTATTGTGCCAAGTTTCAAATAGCTTGCATAAACCGTGTTTGATTTAGAGTTCCAACTACATGTATCCATATAGGAGAAAACGGAGTGAAACCTAAACATGAAAACGGTTACTTCAAAGGAACAGTTTAACCTAGAAGAACGTAATTTGGTGAGCCAAGTGGGATTGGTGTCCTGATCATTACCTGTAAGAATCATCAAGATTGGGTGAAAAAATGTTTGCTGAGATTTCCGGAAACTCGTAGTTTTTTGGAAGCTTGGCAACCCCTTTCAATGAAAGTGATTCTCGTCCGTCTGCTTGGGCCTCCTTCAATAGGACACAAACCATAGTGATAGAACTTGGAACTACATTATTGTGCCGAGTTTCAAAGAGATAGCACAATCCGTGTTTGATTTAGAGTTCCAACTACATGTATCCATATAGGAGAAAACAGAGTGAAACCTAAACATGAAAACGGTTACTGCAAAGGAACGGTTTAACCTAGAAGAACGAAATTTGGTGAGCCAAGTGGGATTGGTGGGCTGCTCATTAAATGGAAGTATCATCAAGATTGGGTGAAAAAATGTTTGCTGAGATTTCCGGAATCACGTACTATTTGGAAGCTTGGCAACCACTTTCAATGAAAGTAATTCTCGTCAGTCTCTGCTTGGGGCTTCTTCAATAGGACACAAACCATAGCGATAGAACTTGGAACTACATTATTGTGCCAAGTTTCAAACAGCTAGCACAAACCTTGTTTGATTTAGAGTTCAACTACAAGTATCCATATAGGAGAAAACAGAGTGAAACCTAAACATGAAAACGGTTACTGCAAAGGAACGGTTTAACCTAGAAGAACGAAATTTGGTGAGCCAAGTGGGATTGGTGGGCTGATGATTAAATGGAAGTATCATCAAGATTGGGTGAAAAAAGGTTTGCTGAGATTTCAGGAAACTCGCAGTTTTTAGAAGCTTGGCAACCCCTTTCAATGAAACTGATTCTCGTCAGTCTCTGCTTGGGCCTACTTCAATAGGACACAAACCATAGCGATAGAACTTGGAACTACATTATTGTGCCAAGTTTCAAAGAGCTAGCACAAACCGTGATTGATTTAGAGTTCCAACTACATGTATCCATATAGGAGAAAACAGAGTGAAACCTAAACATGAAAACGGTCACTGCAAAGGAACGGTTTAACCTAGAAGAACTAAATTTGGTGAGCCAAGTGGGATTGGTGTACTGATCATTACTGGCAAGTATCATCAAGATTGGGTGAAAAAATATTTGCTGAGATTTCCGGAAACTCGTAGTTTTTGGAAGCTTGGCAACCCCTTTTAATGAAAGTGATTCTCGTCAGTCTGCTTGGGCCTACTTCAATAGGAAACAAACCATAGCGATAGAACTTGGAACTACATTATTGTGCCAAGTTTCAAAGAGCTAGCACAAACCGTGTTTGATTTAGAGTTAAAACTACATGTATCCATATAGGAGAAAATAGAGTGAAACCTAAACATGAAAACGGTTTCTGCAAAGGAACGGTATAACCTAGAAGAACGAAATTTGGTGTGCCAAGTGGGATTCATGTACTGATCACTATCTGCAAGTATCATAAACATTGGGTGAAAAAATGCTTGCTGAGATTTCAGGAAACTCGCAGTTTTATTTAAGCTTGGCAACCCCTTTCAATGAAAGTGATTCTCGTCAGTCTCTTCTTGGGGCTACTTCAATAGGACACAAACCATAGCGATAGAACTTGGAACTACATTATTGTGCCAAGTTTCAAAGAGCCTGCACACACCGTGTTTGATTTAGAGTTCCAACTACATGTATCCATATAGGAGAAACGAGAGTGAAACCTAAACATGAAAATGGTTACTGCAAAGGAACGGTTTAACCTAGAAGAACGAAATGTGGTGACCTAAGTCGGATTGGTGGGCTGATCATTACGTGCAAGTATCATCAAGAATGGGTGAAAAAATGTTTGCTGAGATTTCAGGAAACTCGCAGTTTTTTGGAAGCTTGGCAACCCCTTTCAATGAAAGTGATTCTCCTCAGTCTCTGATTGGGGCTCCTTCAATAGGACACAAACCATAGTGAAAGAACTTGGAACTACATTATTGTGCCAAGTTTCAAAGAGCTAGCACAAACCTTGTTTGATTTAGAGTTCAACTACAAGTATCCATATAGGAGAAAACAGAGTGAAACCTAAACATGAAAACGGTTACTGCAAAGGAACGGTCTAACCTAGAAGAACGAAATTTGGTGAGCAAAGTGGGATTGGTGTACTGATCATTACTTGCAAGTATCATCAAGATTGGGTGAAAAAATATTTGCTGAGTTTTCCGGAAACTCGTAGTTTTTTGGAAGCTTGGCAACCCCTTTCAATGAAAGTGATTCTCGTCAGTCTGCTTGGGCCTACTTCAATAGGACACAAACCATAGAGATAGAATTTGGAACTACATTATTGTGCCAAGTTTCAAAGAGCTAGCACAAACCGTGTTTGATTTACAGTTCCAACAACATGTATCCATATAGGAGAAAACAGAGTGAAACCTAAACATAAAAACGGTTACTGTAAAGGAACGGTGTAACCTAGAAGAACGAAATTTGGTGAGCCAAGTGGGATTGGTGTACTGATCATTACTTGCAAGTATCATCAGGATTGGGTGAAAAAATATTTGCTGAGATTTTAGGAAACTCGTTGTTTTTTAGAAGCTTGGCAACCCCTTTCAATGAAAGTGATTCTCATCAGTCTCTGCTTGGGGCTACTTCAATAGGACACAAACCATAGTGATAGAACTTGGAACTACATTATTGTGCCAAGTGTTAAAGAGCTAGCACAAACCGTGTTTGATTTAGAGTTCCAACTATATGTATCCATATAGGAGAAAACAGAATGAAACCTAAACATGAAAACGGTTACTGCAAAGGAACGGTTTAACCTAGAAGAACGAAATTTTGTGAGCCAAGTGGGATTGGTGTACTGATCATGACCTGCAAGTATCATAAAGATTGGTTGAAAAAATGTTTGCTGAGATTTCAGGAAACTCGTAGTTTTTTGGAAGCTTGGCAACCCTTTTCAATGAAAGTGATTCTCGTCAGTCTCTGCTTGGGGCTACTTCAATAGGACACAAACCATAGCGATAGAACTGGGAACTACATTATTTTGCCAAGTTTCAAAGAGCTAGGACAAACCGTGTTTGATTTAGAGTTCCAACTACATGTATCCATATAGGAGAAAACAGAGTGAAACCTAAACATGAAAATGGTTACCTGCAAAGGAACGGTTTAACCTAGAAGAACGAAATTTGGTGAGCCAAGTGGGATTCATGTAGTGATCATTACCTGCAAGTATCATCAAGATTGGGTGAAAAATATTTGCTGAGATTTTAGGAAACTCGTTGTTTTTTAGAAGCTTGGCAACCCCTTTCAATGAAAGTGATTCTCATCAGTCTCTGCTTGGGGCTACTTCAATAGGACACAAACCATAGTGATAGAACTTGGAACTACATTATTGTGCCAAGTGTTAAAGAGCTAGCACAAACCGTGTTTGATTTAGAGTTCCAACTATATGTATCCATATAGGAGAAAACAGAATGAAACCTAAACATGAAAACGGTTACTGCAAAGGAACGGTTTAACTTAGAAGAACGAAATTTGGTGAGCCAAGTGGGATTGGTGGGCTGATGATAAAATGCAAGTATCATCAAGATTGGGTGAAAAAATGTTTGCTGAGATTTCAGGAAACTCGTGGTTTTTTGAAGCTTGGCAACCCCTTTCAATGAAAGTGATTCTCGTCAGTCTCTGCTTGGGGCTACATCAGTAGGACAAAAATCATAGCGATAGAACTTGGAACTACATTATTGTGCCAAGTTTCAAAGAGCTAGCACAAACCGTGTTTGATTTAGAGTTCCAAACTACATGTCTCCATATAGGAGAAAACAGAGTGAAACCTAACCATGAAAACGGTTACTGCAAAGGAAGAGTTTAACCTAGAAGAACCGAAATTTGGTGAGCCAAGTGGGATTGGTGTCCTGATCATTACCTGTAAGTATCATCAAGATTGGGTGAAAAAATGTTTGCTGAGATTTCCGGAAACTCGTAGTTTTTTCGAAGCTTGGCAACCCCTTTCAATGAAAGTGATTCTCATCAGTCCTCTGCTTGGGGCTACTTCAATAGGACACAAACCATAGCGATAGAACTTGGAACTACATTATTGTGCCAAGTTTCAAATTGCTAGCACAAACCGTGTTGATTTAGAGTTCCAACAACATGTATCCATATAGGAGAAAACAGAGTGAAACCTAAACATGAAAACGGTAACTGCAAAGGAACGGTTTAACTTAGAAGAACGAAATTTGGTGAGCCAAGTGGGATTGGTGTACTGATCATTACTTTCAAGTATCATCAAGATTGGGTGAAAAAATATTTGCTGAGATTTCCGGAAACTCGTAGTTTTTTGGAAGTTGGCAACTCCTTTCAATGAAAGTGATTCTCGTCAGTCTGCTTGGGCCTCCTTCAATAGGAAACAAAGCATATCGATAGAACTTGGAACTACATTATTGTGCCAAGTTTCAAAGAGATAGCACAAACCGTGTTTGATTTAGAGTTCCAACTACATGTATCCATACAGGAGAAAATAGAGTGAAACCTAAACATGAAAACGGTTACTGCAAAGGAACGGTTTAACCTAGAAGAACGAAATTTTGTGAGCAAAGTGGGTTTGGTGGGTTGATCATTAACTGGAAGTTTCATCAAGATTGGGTGAAAAAATGTTTGCTGAGATTTGAGGAAACACGTAATTTTTTGAAGCTTGGCAACCCCTTTCCATGAAAGTGATTCTCGTCAGTCTCTGCTTGGGGCTTCTTCAGTAGGATGCAAACATAGAGATAGAACTTGGAACTACATTATTGTGACAAGTGTTAAAGAGCTAGCACAAAACCGTGTTTTGATTTAGAGTTCCAAATACATGTATCCATATAGGAGAAAACAGAATGAAACCTAAACATGAAAATGGTTACTGCAAAGGAACGGTTTAACCTAGAAGAACGAAATGTGGTGACCCAAGTGGGATTGGTGGGCTGATCATTACGTGCAAGTATCATCAAGAATGGGTGAAAAAATGTTTGCTGAGATTTCAGGAAACTCGCAGTTTTTTGGAAGCTTGGCAACCCCTTTCAATGAAAGTGATTCTCCTCAGTCTCTGCTTGGGGCTCCTTCAATAGGACACAAACCATAGTGAAAGAACTTGGAACTACATTATTGTGCCAAGTTTCAAAGAGCTAGCACAAACCTTGTTTGATTTAGAGTTCAACTACAAGTATCCATATAGGAGAAAACAGAGTGAAACCTAAACATGAAAACGGTTACTGCAAAGGAACGGTTTAACCTAGAAGAACGAAATTTGGTGAGCCAAGTGGGATTGGTGTACTGATCATTACTTGCAAGTATCATCAAGATTGGGTTGAAAAAAATATTTGCTGAGTTTTCCGGAAACTCGTAGTTTTTTGGAAGCTTGGCAACCCCTTTTAATGAAAGTGATTCTCGTCAGTCTGCTTGGGCCTACTTCAATAGGACACAAACCATAGAGATAGAACTTGGACCTACATTATTGTGCCATGTTTCAAAGAGCTAGCACAAACCGTGTTTGATTTAGAGTTCCAACTACATGTATCCATACAAGAGAAAACAGAATGAAACCTAAACATGAAAACGGTTACTGCAAAGGAACGGTTTAACCTAGAAGAACGAAATTTTGTGAGCCAAGTGGGATTGGTGTACTGATCATGACCTGCAAGTATCATCAAGATTGGTTGAAAAAACGTTTGCTGAGATTTCAGGAAACTTGTAGTTTTTTGGAAGCTTGGCAACCCTTTTCAATGAAAGTGATTCTCGTCAGTCTCTGCTTGGGGCTACTTCAATAGGACACAAACCATAGCGATAGAACTGGGAACTACATTACTTTGCCAAGTTTCAAAGAGCTAGGACAAACCGTGTTTGATTTAGAGTTCCAACTACATGTATCCATATAGGAGAAAACAGAGTGAAACCTAAACATGAAAACGGTTACTGCAAAGGAACGGTTTAACCTAGAAGAACGAAATTTGGTGAGCCAAGTGGCATTCATGTAGTGATCATTACCTGCAAGTATCATCAAGATTGGGTGAAAAAATATTTGCTGAGATTTTAGGAAACTCGTTGTTTTTTAGAAGCTTGGCAACCCCTTTCAATGAAAGTGATTCTCATCAGTCTCTGCTTGGGGCTACATCAATAGGACACAAACCATAGTGATAGAACTTGGAACTACATTATTGTGCCAAGTGTTAAAGAGCTAGCACAAACCGTGTTTGATTTAGAGTTCCAACTATATGTATCCATATAGGAGAAAACAGAATGAAACCTAAACATGAAAACGGTTACTGCAAAGGAACGGTTTAACCTAGAAGAACGAAATTTGGTGAGCCAAGTGGGATTGGTGGGCTGATGATAAAATGGAAGTATCATCAAGATTGGGTGAAAAAATGTTTGCTGAGATTTCAGGAAACTCGTGGTTTTTTTGGAAGCTTGGCAACCCCTTTCAATGAAAGTGATTCTCGTCAGTCTCTGCTTGGGGCTACATCAGTAGGACAAAAATCATAGCGATAGAACTTGGAACTACATTATTGTGCCAAGTTTCAAAGAGCTAGCACAAACCGTGTTGATTTAGAGTTCCAACTACATGTCTCCATATAGGAGAAAACAGAGTGAAACCTAAACATGAAAACGGTTACTGCAAAGGAAGAGTTTAACCTAGAAGAACGAAATTTGGAGAGCCAAGTGGGATTGGTGTCCTGATCATTACCTGTAAGTATCATCAAGATTGGGTGAAAAAATGTTTGCTGAGATTTCCGGAAACTCGTAGTTTTTGGAAGCTTGGCAACCCCTTTCAATGAAAGTGATTCTCATCAGTCTCTGCTTGGGGCTTCTTCAATAGGACACAAACCATAGCGATAGAACTTGGAACTACATTATTGTGCCAAGTTTCAAAGAGCTAGCACAAACCGTGTTTGATTTAGAGTTCCAACAACATGTATCCATATAGGAGAAAACAGAGTGAAACCTAAACATGAAAACGGTTTCTGCAAAGGAACGGTTTAACCTAGAAGAACGAAATTTGGTGAGCCAAGTGGGATTGGTGTACTGATCATTACTTTCAAGTATCATCAAGATTGGGTGAAAAAATATTTGCTGAGATTTCCGGAAACTCGTAGTTTTTTGGAAGTTGGCAACTCCTTTCAATGAAAGTGATTCTCGTCAGTCTGCTTGGGCCTCCTTCAATAGGAAACAAAGCATATCGATAGAACTTGGAACTACATTATTGTGCCAAGTTTCAAAGAGATAGCACAAACCGTGTTTGATTTAGAGTTCCAACTACATGTATCCATATAGGAGAAAATAGAGTGAAACCTAAACATGAAAACGGTTACTGCAAAGGAACGGTTTAACCTAGAAGAACGAAATTTTGTGAGCAAAGTGGGTTTAGTGGGTTGATCATTAACTGGAAGTTTCATCAAGATTGGGTGAAAAAATGTTTGCTGAGATTTGAGGAAACACGTAATTTTTTGAATCACTTTCCATGAAGTGATTCTCGTCAGTCTCTGCTTGGGGCTTCTTCAGTAGGACGCAAACCATAGCGATAGAACTTGGAACTACATTATTGTGCCAAGTGTTAAAGAGCTAGCACAAACCGTGTTTGATTTAGAGTTCCAACTACATGTATCCATATAGGAGAAAACAGAATGAAACCTAAACATGAAAATGGTTACTGAAAAGGAACGGTTTAACCTAGAAGAACGAAATGTGGTGAGCCAAGTGGGATTGGTGGGCTGATCATTACGTGGCAAGTATCATCAAGAATGGGTGAAAAATGTTTGCTGAGATTTCCGGAAACTCGTAGTTTTTTGGAAGCTTGGCAACCCCTTTCAATGAAAGTGATTCTCGTCAGTCTGCTTGGGCCTCCTTCAATAGGAAACAAACCATAGCGAGAGAACTTGGAACTACATTATTGTGCCAAGTTTCAAAGAGATAGCACAAACCGTGTTTGATTTAGAGTTCCAACTACATGTATCCATATAGGAGAAAACAGTGAAACCTAAACATGAAAACGGTTACTGCAAAGGAACGGTTTAACCTAGAAGAACAAAATTTGGTGAGCCAAGTGAGATTGGTGGGCTGCTCATTAAATGGAAGTATCATCAAGATTGGCTGAAAAAATGTTTGCTGAGATTTCCGGAATCACGTACTTTTTGGAAGCTTGGCAACCCCTTTCAATGAAAGGGATTCTCATCAGTCTCTGCTTGGGGCGTCTTCAATAGGACACAAACCATAGCGATACAAATTGGAACTACATTATTGTGCCAAGTTTCAAAGAGCTAGCACAAACCGTGTTTGATTTAGAGTTCAACTACAAGTATCTATATAGGAGAAAACAGAGTGAAACCTAAACATGAAAACGGTTACTGCAAAGGAACGGTTTAACCTAGAAGAACGAAATTTGGTGAGCCAAGTGGGATTGGTGGGCTGATGATTAAATGGAAGTATCATCAAGATTGGGTGAAAAAATGTTTGCTGAGATTTCAGGAAACTCGCAGTTTTTTGGAAGCTTGGCAACCCCTTTCAATGAAACTGATTCTCGTCAGTCTCTGCTTGGGCCTACTTCAATAGGACACAAACCATAGCGAGAGAAATTGGAACTACATTATTGTGCCAAGTTTCAAAGAGCTAGCACAAACCGTGTTTGATTTAGAGTTCCAACTACATGTATCCATATAGGAGAAAACAGAGTGAAACCTAAACATGAAAACGGTACTGCAAAGGAACAGTTAACGTAGAAGAACGAAATTTGGTGAGCCAAGTGGGATTGGTGTCCTGATCATTACTTGTAAGTATCATCAAGATTGGGTGAAAAAATGTTTGCTGAGATTTCCGGAAACTCGCAGTTTTTTGGAAGCTTGGCAACCTTTTTCAATGAAAGTGATTCTCATCAGTCTCTGCTTGGGGCTACTTCAATAGGACACAAACCATAGCGATAGAACTTGGAACTACATTATTGTGCCAAGTTTCAAAGAGCTAGCACAAACCGTGTTTGATTTAGAGTTCCAACAACATGTATCCATATAGGAGAAAACAGAGGGAAACCTAAACATGAAAACGGTTACTGCAAAGGAAGAGTTTAACCTAGAAGAACGAAATTTAGTGAGCCAAGTGGGATTGGTGTACTGATAATTACTTGCAAATATCATCAAGATTGGGTGAAAAATTTAGTGCTGAGATTTCTGGAAAATGGTGGTTTTTTGGAAGCTTGGCAACCCCTTTCAATGAAAGTGATTCTCATCAGTCTCTGCTTGGGGCTGCTTCAATAGGACACAAACCATAGCGATACAAATTGGAACTACATTATTGTGCCAAGTTTCAAGAGCTAGCACAAACCGTGTTTGATTTGGAGTTCCAACTACATGTATCCATATAGGAGAAAACAGAGTGAAACCTAAACATGAAAACGGTTACTGCAAAGGAACGGTTTAACCTAGAAGAACGAAATTTGGTGAGCCAAGTGGGATTGGTGGGCTGATGATTAAATGGAAGTATCATCAAGATTGGGTGAAAAAATGTTTGCTGAGATTTCAGGAAACTCGCAGTTTTTTGGAAGCTTGGCAACCCTTTTCAATGAAACTGATTCTCGTCAGTCTCTGCCTTGGGCCTACTTCAATAGGACACAAACCATAGCGATAGAACTTGGAACTACAATATTGTGCCAAGTTTCAAAGAGCTAGCACAAACCGTGTTTGAGTTAGACTTCCAACTAAATGTATCCATATAGGAGAAAACAGAGTGAAACCTAAACATGAAAACGGTTACTGCAAAGGAACGGTTTAACCTAGAAGAACGAAATTTGGTGAGCCAAGTGGGATTGGTGTACTGATCATTACTTGCAAGTATCATCAAGATTGGGTGAAAAAATGTTTGCTGAGATTTCTGGAAAATGGTGGTTTTTTGAAGCTTAGCAACCCCTTTCAATGAAAGTGATTCTCATCAGTCTCTGCTTGGGGCTACTTCAATAGGAAACAAACCATAGCGATACAAATTGGAACTACATTATTGTGCCAAGTTTCAAAGAGCTAGCACAAACCGTGTTTGATTTAGAATTCCAACTACATGTATCCATATAGGAGAAAACAGAGTGAAACCTAAACATGAAAATGGTTACTGCAAAGGAACGGTTTAACCAAGAAGAACGAAATTTGGTGAGCCAAGTGGGATTGGTGGGCTGATCATTACCTGCAAGTATCATCATTATTGGGTGAAAAAATGTTTGCTGAGATTTCAGGAAACTCGTAGTTTTTTGGAAGCTTGGCAACCCCTTTCAATGAAAGTGATTCTCATCAGTCTCTGCTTGGGGCTACTTCAATAGGAAACAAACCATAGCGAAAGAACTTGGAACTACATTATTGTGCCAAGTTTCAAAGAGCTAGCACAAACCGTGTTTCATTTAGAGTTCCCAAAACATGTATCCATATAGGAGGAAACAGAGTGAAACCTAAACATGAAAACGGTTTCTGCAAAGGAACGGTTTAACCTAGAAGAACGAAATTTGGTGAGCCAAGTGGGATTGGTGTACTGATCATTACTTTCAAGTATCATCAAATTGGGTGAAAAAATATTTGCTGAGATTTCCGGAAACTCATACTTTTTGGAAGCTTGGCAACCCCGTTCAATGAAAGTGATTCTCGTCAGTCTCTGCTTGGGCCTCCTTCAATAGGAATCAAACCATAGCGATAGAACTTGGAACTACATTATTGTGTCAAGTTTCAAAGAGCTAGCACAAACCGTGTTTGATTTAGAGTTCCAAATACATGTATCCATATAGGAGAAAACAGAGTGAAACCTAAACATGAAAACGGTTACTGCAAAGGAACGGGTTTAACCTAGAAGAACGAAATTCGGAGAGCCAAGTGGGTTTGGTGGGTTGATCATTAACTGGAAGTTTCATCAAGATTGGGTGAAAAAATGTTTGCTGAGATTTGAGGAAACACGTAATTTTTTGAAGCTTGGCAACCCCTTTCCATGAAAGTGATTCTCGTCAGTCTCTGCTTGGGGCTCCTTCAATAGGACACAAACCATAGTGAAAGAACTTGGAACTACATTATTGTGCCAAGTTTAAAAGAGCTAGCACAAACGGAGTTTGATTTAGTGTTCCAACTACATGTATCCATATAGGAGAAAACAGAGTGAAACCTAAACATGAAAACGGTTACTGCAAAGGAACGGTTTAACCTAGAAGAACGAAATTTGGTGAGCCAAGTGGGATTGGTGTACTGATCATTACTTGCAAGTATCATCAAGATTGGGTGAAAAAATGTTTGCTGAGTTTTCCGGAAACTCGTAGTTTTTTGGAAGCTTGGCAACCCCTTTCAATGAAAGTGATTCTCGTCAGTCTGCTTGGGCCTACTTAAATAGGACACAAACCATAGAGATAGAACTTGGAACTACATTATTGTGCCAAGTTTCAAAGAGCTAGCACAAACCGTGTTTGATTTACAGTTAGAACAACATGTATCCATATAGGAGAAAACAGAGTGAAACCTAAACATAAAAACGGTTACTGTAACGGAACGGTTTAACCTAGAAGAAAGAAATTTGGTGAGCCAAGTGGGATTGGTGTACTGATCATTACTTGCAAGTATCATCAAGATTGGGTGAAAAAAATATTTGCTGAATTTTCCGGAAACTCGTAGTTTTTTGGAAGCTTGGCAACCCCTTTTAATGAAAGTAATTCTCGTCAGTCTGCTTGGGCCTACTTCAATAGGACACAAACCATAGAGAGAGAACTTGGAACTACATTATTGTGCCAAGTTTCAAAGAGCTAGCACAAACCGTGTTTGATTTAGAGTTCCAACTACATGTATCCATACAGGAGAAAACAGAATGAAACCTAAACATGAAAACGGTTTCTGCAAAGGAACGGTTTAACCTAGAAGAACGAAATTTGGTGAGCCAAGTGGGATTGGAGGGCTGATGATAAAATGGAAGTATCATCAAGATTGGGTGAAAAAATGTTTGCTGAGATTTCCGAAAACTCGTAGTTTTTTGGAAGTTGGGAACTCCTTTCAATGAAAGTGATTCTCGTCAGTCTGCTTGGGCCTCCTTCAGTAGGAAACAAAGCATATCGATAGAACTTGGAACTACATTATTGTGCCAAGTTTCAAAGAGATACCACAAACCGTGTTTGATTTAGAGTTCCAACTACATGTATCCATATAGGAGAAAATAGAGTGAAACCTAAACATGAAAACGGTTACTGCAAAGGAACGGTTTAACCTAGAAATCGAAATTTTGTGAGCAAAGTGGGTTTGGTGGGTTGATCATTAACTGGAAGTTTCATCAAGATTGGGTGAAAAAAAGTTTGCTGAGATTTGAGGAAACACGTAATTTTTTGAAGCTTGGCAACCCCTTTCCATGAAAGTGATTCTCGTCAGTCTCTGCTTGGGGCTTCTTCAGTAGGACGCAAACCATAGCGATAGAACTTGGAACTACATTATTGTGCCAAGTGTTAAAGAGCTAGCACAAACCGTGTTTGATTTAGAGTTCCAACTACATGTATCCATATAGGAGAAAACAGAATGAAACCTAAACATGAAAATGGTTACTGCAAAGGAACGGTTTAACCTAGAAGAACGAAATGTGGTGAGCCAAGTGGGATTGGTGGGCTGATCATTACGTGCAAGTATCATCAAGAATGGGTGAAAAAATGTTTGCTGAGATTTCCGGAAACTCGTAGTTTTTTGGAAGCTTGGCAACCCCTTTCAATGAAAGTGATTCTCGTCAGTCAGCTTGGGCCTCCTTCAATTGGAAACAAACCATAGCGATAGAACTTGGAACTACATTATTGTGCCAAGTTTCAAAGAGATAGCACAAACCGTGTTTGATTTAGAGTTCCAACTACATGTATCCATATAGGAGAAAACAGTGAAACCTAAACATGAAAACGGTTACTGCAAAGGAACGGTTTAACCTAGAAGAACGAAATTTGGTGAGCCAAGTGGGATTGGTGGGCTGCTCATTAAATGGAAGTATCATCAAGATTGGCTGAAAAAATGTTTGCTGAGATTTCCGGAATCACGTACTTTTTGGAAGCTTGGCAACCCCTTTCAATGAAAGTGATTCTCATCAGTCTCTGCTTGGGACGTCTTCAACAGGACACAAACCATAGCGATAGAACTTGGAACTACATTATTGTGCCAAGTTTCAAAGAGCTAGCACAAACCGTGTTTGATTTAGAGTTCCAACAACATGTATCCATATAGGAGAAAACAGAGTGAAACCTAAACATGAAAACGGTTACTGCAAAGGAACGGTTTAACCTAGAAGAACGAAATTTGGTGAGCCAAGTGGGATTGGTGGGCTGCTCATTAAATGGAAGTATCATCAAGATTGGCTGAAAAAATGTTTGCTGAGATTTCCGGAATCACGTACTTTTTGGAAGCTTGGCAACCCCTTTCAATGAAAGTGATTCTCATCAGTCTCTGCTTGGGACGTCTTCAACAGGACACAAACCATAGCGATAGAACTTGGAACTACATTATTGTGCCAAGTTTCAAAGAGCTAGCACAAACCGTGTTTGATTTAGAGTTCAACTACAAGTATCCATATAGGAGAAAACAGAGTGAAACCTAAACATGAAAACGGTTACTGCAAAGGAACGGTTTAACCTAGAAGAACGAAATTTGGTGAGCCAAGTGGGATTGGTGGGCTCATGATTAAATGGAAGTATCATCAAGATTGGGTGAAAAAATGTTTGCTGAGATTTCAGGAAACTCGCAGTTTTTGGAAGCTTGGCAACCCCTTTCAATGAAACTGATTCTCGTCAGTCTCTGCTTGGGCCTACTTCAATAGGACACAAACCATAGCGAGAGAAATTGGAACTACATTTTTGTGCCAAGTTTCAAAGAGCTAGCACAAACCGTGTTTGATTTAGAGTTCCAACTACATGTATCCATATAGGAGAAAACAGAGTGAAACCTAAACATGAAAACGGTTACTGAAAAGGAACAGTTTAACGTAGAAGAACGAAATTTGGTGAGCCAAGTGGGATTGGTGTCCTGATCATTACCTGTAAGTATCATCAAGATTGGGTGAAAAAATATTTGCTGAGATTTCCGGAAACTCGCAGTTTTTTGGAAGCTTGGCAACCCCTTTCAATGAAAGTGATTCTCATCAGTCTCTGCTTGGGGCTACTTCAATAGGACACAAACCATAGCGATAGAACTTGGAAATACATTATTGTGCCAAGTTTCAAAGAGCTAGCACAAACCGTGTTTGATTTAGAGTTCCAACAACATGTATCCATATAGGAGAAAACAGAGTGAAACCTAAACATGAAAACGGTTACTGCAAAGGAACGGTTTAACCTAGAAGAACGAAATTTGGTGAGCCAATTGGGATTGGTTTCCTGATCATTACCTGTAAGTATCATCAAGATTGGGTGAAAAAATCTTTGCTGAGATTTCCGTAAACTCGTAGTTTTTTGGAAGCTTGGCAACCCCTTTCAATGAAAGTGATTCTCATCAGTCTCTGCTTGGGGCTACTTCAATAGAACACAAAAAATAGCGATCGAACTTGGAACTACATTATTGTGCCAAGTTTCAAAGAGCTAGCACAAACCGTGTTTGATTTAGAGTTCCAACAACATGTATCCATATAGGAGAAAACAGAGTGAAACCTAAACATGAAAACGGTTACTGCAAAGGAACGGTTTAACCTAGAAGAACGAAATTCGGAGAGCCAAGTGGGTTTGGTGGGTTGATCATTAACTGGAAGTTTCATCAAGATTGGGTGAAAAAATGTTTGCTGAGATTTGAGGAAACACGTAATTTTTTGAAGCTTGGCAACCCCTTTCCATGAAAGTGATTCTCGTCAGTCTCTGCTTGGGGCTCCTTCAATAGGACACAAACCATAGTGAAAGAACTTGGAACTACATTATTGTGCCAAGTTTAAAAGAGCTAGCACAAACGGAGTTTGATTTAGAGTTCCAACTACATGTATCCATATAGGAGAAAACAGAGTGAAACCTAAACATGAAAACGGTTACTGCAAAGGAACGGTTTAACCTAGAAGAACGAAATTTGGTGAGCCAAGTGGGATTGGTGTACTGATCATTACTTGCAAGTATCATCAAGATTGGGTGAAAAAATATTTGCTGAGTTTTCCGGAAACTCGTAGTTTTTTGGAAGCTTGGCAACCCCTTTCAATGAAAGTGATTCTCGTCAGTCTGCTTGGGCCTACTTAAATAGGACACAAACCATAGAGATAGAACTTGGAACTACATTATTGTGCCAAGTTTCAAAGAGCTAGCACAAACCGTGTTTGATTTACAGTTAGAACAACATGTATCCATATAGGAGAAAACAGAGTGAAACCTAAACATAAAAACGGTTACTGTAAAGGAACGGTTTAACCTAGAAGAAAGAAATTTGGTGAGCCAAGTGGGATTGGTGTACTGATCATTACTTGCAAGTATCATCAAGATTGGGTGAAAAAAATATTTGCTGAGTTTTCCGGAAACTCGTAGTTTTTTGGAAGCTTGGCAACCCCTTTCAATGAAAGTAATTCTCGTCAGTCTGCTTGGGCCTACTTCAATAGGACACAAACCATAGAGATAGAACTTGGAACTACATTATTGTGCCAAGTTTCAAAGAGCTAGCACAAACCGTGTTTGATTTAGAGTTCCAACTACATGTATCCATACAGGAGAAAACAGAATGAAACCTAAACATGAAAACGGTTTCTGCAAAGGAACGGTTTAACCTAGAAGAACGAAATTTGGTGAGCCAAGTGGGATTGGAGGGCTGATGATAAAATGGAAGTATCATCAAGATTGGGTGAAAAAATGTTTGCTGAGATTTCCGAAAACTCGTAGTTTTTTGGAAGTTGGGAACTCCTTTCAATGAAAGTGATTCTCGTCAGTCTGCTTGGGCCTCCTTCAGTAGGAAACAAAGCATATCGATAGAACTTGGAACTACATTATTGTGCCAAGTTTCAAAGAGATACCACAAACCGTGTTTGATTTAGAGTTCCAACTACATGTATCCATATAGGAGAAAATAGAGTGAAACCTAAACATGAAAACGGTTACTGCAAAGGAACGGTTTAACCTAGAAGATCGAAATTTTGTGAGCAAAGTGGGTTTGGTGGGTTGATCATTAACTGGAAGTTTCATCAAGATTGGGTGAAAAAAAGTTTGCTGAGATTTGAGGAAACACGTAATTTTTTGAAGCTTGGCAACCCCTTTCGATGAAAGTGATTCTCGTCAGTCTCTGCTTGGGGCTTCTTCAGTAGGACGCAAACCATAGCGATAGAACTTGGAACTACATTATTGTGCCAAGTGTTAAAGAGCTAGCACAAACCGTGTTTGATTTAGAGTTCCAACTACATGTATCCATATAGGAGAAAACAGAATGAAACCTAAACATGAAAATGGTTACTGCAAAGGAACGGTTTAACCTAGAAGAACGAAATGTGGTGAGCCAAGTGGGATTGGTGGGCTGATCATTACGTGCAAGTATCATCAAGAATGGGTGAAAAAATGTTTGCTGAGATTTCCGGAAACTCGTAGTTTTTTGGAAGCTTGGCAACCCCTTTCAATGAAAGTGATTCTCGTCAGTCAGCTTGGGCCTCCTTCAATAGGAAACAAACCATAGCGATAGAACTTGGAACTACATTATTGTGCCAAGTTTCAAAGAGATAGCACAAACCGTGTTTGATTTAGAGTTCCAACTACATGTATCCATATAGGAGAAAACAGTGAAACCTAAACATGAAAACGGTTACTGCAAAGGAACGGTTTAACCTAGAAGAACGAAATTTGGTGAGCCAAGTGGGATTGGTGGGCTGCTCATTAAATGGAAGTATCATCAAGATTGGCTGAAAAAATGTTTGCTGAGATTTCCGGAATCACGTACTTTTTGGAAGCTTGGCAACCCCTTTCAATGAAAGTGATTCTCATCAGTCTCTGCTTGGGACGTCTTCAATAGGACACAAACCATAGCGATAGAACTTGGAACTACATTATTGTGCCAAGTTTCAAAGAGCTAGCACAAACCGTGTTTGATTTAGAGTTCAACTACAAGTATCCATATAGGAGAAAACAGAGTGAAACCTAAACATGAAAACGGTTACTGCAAAGGAACGGTTTAACCTAGAAGAACGAAATTTGGTGAGCCAAGTGGGATTGGTGGGCTCATGATTAAATGGAAGTATCATCAAGATTGGGTGAAAAAATGTTTGCTGAGATTTCAGGAAACTCGCAGTTTTTTGGAAGCTTGGCAACCCCTTTCAATGAAACTGATTCTCGTCAGTCTCTGCTTGGGCCTACTTCAATAGGACACAAACCATAGCGAGAGAAATTGGAACTACATTTTTGTGCCAAGTTTCAAAGAGCTAGCACAAACCGTGTTTGATTTAGAGTTCCAACTACATGTATCCATATAGGAGAAAACAGAGTGAAACCTAAACATGAAAACGGTTACTGAAAAGGAACAGTTTAACGTAGAAGAACGAAATTTGGTGAGCCAAGGGGGATTGGTGTCCTGATCATTACCTGTAAGTATCATCAAGATTGGGTGAAAAAATATTTGCTGAGATTTCCGGAAACTCGCAGTTTTTTGGAAGCTTGGCAACCCCTTTCAATGAAAGTGATTCTCATCAGTCTCTGCTTGGGGCTACTTCAATAGGACACAAACCATAGCGATAGAACTTGGAAATACATTATTGTGCCAAGTTTCAAAGAGCTAGCACAAACCGTGTTTGATTTAGAGTTCCAACAACATGTATCCATATAGGAGAAAACAGAGTGAAACCTAAACATGAAAACGGTTACTGCAAAGGAACGGTTTAACCTAGAAGAACGAAATTTGGTGAGCCAATTGGGATTGGTTTCCTGATCATTACCTGTAAGTATCATCAAGATTGGGTGAAAAAATCTTTGCTGAGATTTCCGTAAACTCGTAGTTTTTTGGAAGCTTGGCAACCCCTTTCAATGAAAGTGATTCTCATCAGTCTCTGCTTGGGGCTACTTCAATAGAACACAAAAAAATAGCGATCGAACTTGGAACTACATTATTGTGCCAAGTTTCAAAGAGCTAGCACAAACCGTGTTTGATTTAGAGTTCCAACAACATGTATCCATATAGGAGAAAACAGAGTGAAACCTAAACATGAAAACGGTTACTGCAAAGGAACGGTTTAACCTAGAAGAACGAAATTTGGTGAGCCAAGTGGGATTGGTGTACTGATCATTACTTTCAAGTATCATCAAGATTGGGTGAAAAAAATATTTGCTGAGATTTCCGGAAACTCGTAGTTTTTTGGAAGCTTGGCAACTCCTTTCAATGAAAGTGATTCTCGTCAATCTGCTTGGGCCTCCTTCAATAGGAAAGAAAGCATATCGATAGAACTTGGAACTACATTATTGTGCCAAGTTTCAAAAGAGATAGCACAAACCGTGTTTGATTTAGAGTTCCAACTACATGTATCCATATAGGAGAAAATAGAGTGAAACCTAAACATGAAAACGGTTACTGCAAAGGAACGGTTTAACCTAGAAGAACGAAATTTTGTAAGCAAAGTGGGTTTGTTGGGTTGATCATTAACTGGAAGTTTCATCAAGATTGGGTGAAAAAAATGTTTGCTGAGATTTGAGGAAACACGTAATTTTTTGAAGCTTGGCAACCCGTTTCCATGAAAGTGATTCTCGTCAGTCTCTGCTTGGGGCTTCTTCAGTAGGACGCAAACCATAGCGATAGAACTTGGAACTACAATATTGTGCCAAGTGTTAAAGAGCTAGCACAAACCGTGTTTGATTTAGAGTTCCAACTACATGTATCCATATAGGAGAAAACAGAATGAAACCTAAACATGAAAATGGTTACTGCAAAGGAACGGTTTAACCTAGAAGAACGAAATGTGGTGAGCCAAGTGGGATTGGTGGGCTGATCATTACGTGCAAGTATCATCAAGAATGGTGAAAAAATGTTTGCTGAGATTTCCGGAAACTCGTAGTTTTTTGGAAGCTTGGCAACCCCTTTCAATGAAAGTGATTCTCGTCAGTCTGCTTGGGCCTCCTTCAATAGGAAACAAACCATAGCGATAGAACTTGGAACTACATTATTGTGCCAAGTTTCAAAGAGATAGCACAAACCGTGTTTGATTTAGAGTTCCAACTACATGTATCAATATAGGAGAAAACAGTGAAACCTAAAACATGAAAACGGTTACTGCAAAGGAACGGTTTAACCTAGAAGAACGAAATTTGGTGAGCCAAGTGGGATTGGTGGGCTGCTCATTAAATGGAAGTATCATCAAGATTGGCTGAAAAAATGTTTGCTGAGATTTCCGGAATCACGTACTTTTTGGAAGCTTGGCAACCCCTTTCAATGAAAGTGATTCTCATCAGTCTCTGCTTGGGGCCTCTTCAATAGGACACAAACCATAGCGATCGAACTTGGAACTACATTATTGTGCCAAGTTTCAAAGAGCTAGCACAAACCGTGTTTGATTTACAGTTAGAACAACATGTATCCATATAGGAGAAAACAGAGTGAAACCTAAACATAAAAACGGTTACTGTAAAGGAACGGTTTAACCTAGAAGAACGAAATTTGGTGAGCCAAGTGGGATTGGTGGGCTGATAATAAAATGGATGTATCATCAAGATTGGGTGAAAAAATGTTTGCTGAGATTTCCGGAAACTCGTACTTTTTGGAAGCTTGGCAACCCCTTTCCATGAAAGTGATTCTCGTCAGTCTCTGCTTGGGGCTTCTTTAGTAGGACGCAAACCATAGCGATAGAACTTGGAACTACATTATTGGGCCAAGTTTCAAAGAGCTAGCACAAACCGTGTTTGATTTAGAGTTCCAACTACATGTATCCATATCGGAGAAAACAGAGTGAAACCTAAACATGAAAACGGTTACTGAAAAGGAACGGTTTAACTTAGAAGAACGAAATTTGGTGAGCCAATTGGGAATGGTGTACTGATCATGACCTGCAAGTATCATCAAGATTGGGTGAAAAAATGTTTGCTGAGATTTCAGGAAACTCGTACTTTTGGGAAGCTTGGCAACCCCTTTCAATGAAAGTGATTCTCGTCAGTCTCTGCTTGGGGCTTCTTCAATAGGACACAAACCATAGTGATAGAACTTGGAACTACATTATTGTGCCAAGTTTCAAAGAGCTAGCACAAACCGTGTTTGATTTAGAGTTCCAACATTCATGTATCCATATCGGAGAAAACAGAGTGAAACCTAAACATGAAAACGTTTACTGCAAAGGAACGGTTTAACCTAGAAGAATGAAATTTGGTGAGCCAAGTGGGATTGGTGGGCTGATCATTAAATGGAAGTTCATCAAGTTTGGGTGAAAAAATGTTTGCTGATATTTCCGGAAACTCGTACTTTTTGGGAAGCTTGGCAACCCCTTTCAATGAAAGTGATTCTCGTCAATCTCTGCTTTGGGCTACTTCAATAGGACACAATCCATACCGATAGAACTTGGAACTACATTATTGTGCCAAGTTTCAAAGAGCTAGCACAAACCGTGTTTGATTTAGAGTTCCAACTACATGTATCCATATAGGAGAAAACAGAGTGAAACCTAAACATCAAAAAGGTTACTGCAAAGGAACAGTTTAACTAGAAGAACGAAATTTGGTGAGCCAAGTGGGATTGGTGTACTGATCATGACCTGCAAGTATCATAAAGATTGGGTGAAAAAATATTTGCTGAGATTTCAGGAAACTCGTGGGTTTTTGGAAGCTGGCAACACTTTCAATGAAAGTGATTCTCGTCAGTCTCTGCTTGGGGCTGCGTCAATAGGACACAAACATAGCGATAGAACTTGGAACTACATTATTGTGCCAAGATTCAAAGAGCTAGCACAAACCGTGTCTGATTTAGAGTTCCAAATACATGTATCCATATAGGAGAAAACAGAGTGAAACCTAAACATGAAAACGGTTACTGCAAAGGAACGGTGTAACCTAGAAGAACGAAATTTGGTGAGCCAAGTGGGATTCGTGTACTGATCACTACCTGCAAGTATTATCAAGATTGGGTGAAAAAATGTTTGCTGAGATTTAAGGAAACTCAAACTTTTTGGAAGCTTGGCAACCCCTTTCAATGAAAGTGATTCTCGTCAGTCTCTGCTTGGGGCTTCTTCAATACGACACAAACAATTGTGTTAGAACTTGAGACTACATTATTCTGCCAAGTTTGAAAGAGCTAGCACAAACCGTGTTTGATTTAGAGTTCCAACTGCATGTATCCATATAGGAGAAAACAGAGTGAAACCTAAACACGAAAACGGTTACTGCAAAGGAATGGATTTACCTAGAAGAACGAAATTTGCTGAGCCAATTGGGATTGGTGTACTGATCATGACCTGTAAGTATCATCAAGTTTGGGTGAAAAAATGTTTGCTGAGATTTCAGGAAATTCGTATTTTTTTGGAAGCTTGGCAACCCCTTTCAATGAAAGTGATTCTCGTCAGTCTTTGCTTGGGGCTACTTCAATAGGACACAAACCATAGCGATAGAACTTGGAACTACATTATTGTGCCAAGTTTCAAAGAGATAGCACAAACCGTGTTTGATTTAGAGTTCCAACTTCTTGTATCCATATAGGAGAAAACAGAGTGAAACCTAAACATGAAAACGTTTACTGCAAAGGAACGGTTTAACTTAGAAGAATGAAATTTGGTGAGCCAAGTGGGATTGGTGGGCTGATCATTAAATGGATGTTCATCAAGATTGGGTGAAAAAATGTTTGCTGATATTTCCGGAAACTCGTACTTTTGGGAAGCTTCTCAACCCCTTTCAATGAAAGTGATTCTCGTCAATCTCTGCTTTGGGCTACTTCAATGGGACACAAACCATAGCGATAGAACTTGGAACTACATTAATTTGCCAAGTTTCAAAGAGCTAGCACAAACCGTGTTTGATTTAGAGTTCCAACTACATGTATCCATATAGGAGAAAACAGAGTGAAACCTAAACATGAAAAAGGTTACTGCAAAGGAACAGTTTAACCTGGAAGAACGAAATTTGGTGAACCAAGTGGGATTGGTGTACTGATCATGACCTGCAAGTATCATAAATATTGGGTGAAAAAATGTTTCCTGAGATTTCAGGAAACTCGTAGTTTTTTGGAAGCTGGCAACCGTTTCAATGAAAGTGATTCTCCTCAGTCTCTGCTTGGGGCTACTTCAATAGGACACAAACCATAGCGATAGAACTTGGAACTACATTATTGTGCCAAGTTTCAAAGAGCTAGCACAAACGGTGTTTGATTTAGAGTTCCAACTACATGTATCCATGTAGGAGAAAACAGAGTGAAACCTAAACATGAAAACGCTTACTGCAAAGGAACGGTTTAACCGAGAAGAACGAAATTTGTTGAGCCAAGCGTGATTCATGTACTGATCACTAACTGCAAGTATCATCAAGATTGGGTGAAAAAATATTTGCTGAGATTTCAAGAAACTCGTACTTTTTGGAAGCTTGGAAGCCCCTTTCAATGAAAGTGATTCTCGTCAGTCTCTGCTTGGGGCTTCTTCAATAGGACACAAAACATAGCGATAGAACTTGGAACTACATTATTGTGCCAAGTTTCAAAGAGCTAGCACAAACCGTGTTTGATTTAGAGTTCCAACTACATGTATACATATAGGAGAAAACAGAGTGAAACCTAAACATGAAAACGGTTAGTGAAAAGGAACGGTTTAACCTACAAGAACGAAATTTGGTGAGCCAAGTGGGATTGGTGTACTTTTCATGACCTGAAAGTATCATCAAGATTGGGTGAAAAAATGTTTGCTGAGATTTCCGGAAACTCGTAGTTTTTTGGAAGCTTGGCAACCCCTTTCAATGAAAGTGATTCTCGTCAGTCTCTGCTTGGGGCTACTTCAATAGGACACAAACCATAGCGATAGAACTTGGAACCACATTATTGTGCCAAGTTTCAAAGAGCTAGCACAAACCGTGTTTGATATCGTGTACGAAATACATGTATCCATATAGGAGAAAACAGAGTGAAACCTAAACATGAAAACGATTACTGCAAAGGAACGGTTTTACCTAGAAGAACGAAATTTGGTGAGCCATGTGGGATTCGTGTACTGATCACTACCTGCAAGTATCATCAAGATTGGGTGAAAAAATGTTTGCTGAGATTTCAGGAAACTCGTAGTTTTTTGGAAGCTTGGCAACCCCTTTCAATGACAGTGATTCTCATCAGTCTCTGCTTGGGGCTACTTCAATAGGACACAAACCATAGCGATAGAACTAGGAACTACATTATTGTGCCAAGTTTCAAAGAGCTAGCACAAACCGTGTTTGATTTAGAGTTCCAACTACATGTATCCATATAGGAGAAAACAGAGTGAAACCTAAACATGAAAACGGTTACTGCAAAGGAACGGTTTAACCTAGAAAAACGAAATTTGGTGAGCCAAGCGTGATTCATGTACTGATGACTAACTGCAAATATCATGAAGATTGGGTGAAAAAATGTTTGCTGAGAGTTCAGGAAACTCGCAGATTTTCGGAAGCTTGGCAACCCCTTTCAATGAAAGTGATTCTCGTCAGTCTCTGCTTGGGGCTTCTTCAATAGGACACAAACCATAGCGATAGAACTTGGAACTACATTATTGTGCCAAGTTTCAAAGAGCTAGCACAAACCGTGTTTGATTTAGAGTTCCAACTACATGTATCCCTATAGGAGAAAACAGAGTGAAACCTAAACATGAAAACGTTTACTGCAAAGGAACGGTTTAACCTAGAAGAACGAAATTTGGTGAGCCAAGTGGGATTGATGGGCTGATCATTAAATGGAAGTATCATCAAGATTGGGTGAAAAAATGTTTGCTGAGATTTCCGGAAACTCGTACTTTTTGGAAGCTTGGACACCCCTTTCAATGAAAGTGATTCTCGTCAGTCTCTGCTTGGGGCTACTTCAATAGGACACAAACCATAGCGATAGAACTTGGAACTACATGATTGTGCCAAGTTTCAAAGAGCTAGCACAAACCGTGTTTGATTTAGAGTTCCAACTACATGTATCCATATAGGAGAAAACAGAGTGAAACCTAAACATGAAAACATTTACTGCAAAGGAACGGTTTAACCTAGAAGAACGATATTTGGTGAGCCAAGTGGGATTGGTGGGCTGATCATTAAATGGAAGTATCATCAAGATTGGGTGAAAAAATGTTTGCTGAGATTTCCGGAAACTCGTACTTTTTGGAAGCTTGAAAACCCCTTTCAATGAAAGTGATCCTCGTCAGTCTCTGCTTGGGGCTACTTCAATAGGACACAAACCATAGCGATAGAACTTGGAAGTACATTATTGTGCAAGTTTCAAGAGCTAGCACAAATCGTGTTTGATATCGTGTACGAACTACATGTATCCATCTAGGAGAAAACAGAGTGAAACCTAAATATGAAAACGGTTACGGCAAAGAAACGGTTTTACCTAGAAGAACGAAACTTGGTGAGCCAAGTGGGATTGGTGTACTGATCACTACCTGCAATTTTCATCAAGATTGGGTGAAAAAATGTTTGCTGAGATTTCAGGAAACTCGTACTTTTTGGAAGCTTGGCAGCCCCTTTCAATGAAAGTGATTCTCGTCAGTCTCTGCTTGGGGCTACTTCAATAGGACACAAACCATAGTGATAGAACTTGGAACTATATTATTGTGCCAAGTTTCAAAGACCTAGCACAAACCGTGTTTGATTTAGAGTTCCAACTACATGTATCCATATAGGAGAAAACGGAGTGAAACCTAACATGAATACGGTTACTACAAAAGAACGGTTTAACCTAGAGGAACGAAATTTGGTGAGCCAATTGGGAATGGTGTACTGATCATGACCTGCTAGTATCATCAAGATTGGGTGAAAAAATGTTTGCTGAGATTTCAGGAAACTCGTACTTTTGGGAAGCTTGGCAACCCCTTTCAATGAAAGTGATTCTCGTCAGTCTCTGCTTGGGGCTTCTTCAATAGGACACAAACCATAGTGATAGAACTTGGAACTACATTATTGTGCCAAGTTTCAAAGAGCTAGCACAAACCGTGTTTGATTTAGAGTTCCAACTACAAGTATCCATATAGGAGAAAACAGAGTGAAACCTAAACATGAATACGTTTACTGCAAAGGAACGGTTTAACCTAGAAGAATGAAATTTGGTGAGCCAAGTGGGATTGGTGGGCTGATCATTAAATGGAAGTTCATCAAGTTTGGGTGAAAAATGTTTGCTGATATTTCCGGAAACTCGTACTTTTGGGAAGCTTGGCAACCCCTTTCAATGAAAGTGATTCTCGTCAGTCTCTGCTTTGGGCTAATTCAATAGGACACAAACCATAGCGATAGAACTTGGAACTACATTATTGTGCCAAGTTTCAAAGAGCTAGCACAAACCGTGTTTGATTTAGAGTTCCAACTACAAGTATCCATATAGGAGTAAACAGAGTGAAACCTAAACATGAAAACGGTTACTGCAAAGGAACAGTTTAACCTAGAAGAACGAAATTTGGTGAGCCAAGTGGGATTGGTGTACTGATCATGACCTGCAAGTATCATAAAGATTGGGTGAAAAAATATTTGCTGAGATTTCAGGAAACTCGTAGTTTTTTGGAAGCTGGCAACCCCTTCAATGAAAGTGATTCTCATCAGTCTCTGCTTGGGGCTACTTCAATAGGACACAAACCATAGCGATAGAACTTGGAACTACATTATTGTGCCAAATTTCAAAGAGCTAGCACAAACCGGGTTTGATTTAGA